>NW_015386910.1:39798-72210 GCF_001527695.2 Protobothrops mucrosquamatus | reverse complement strand
TAGGTAGGGATGATTTTAAGAAAATTTTAATTGACACACAGCTTCCAATATTTGGCTTTTAATTTGGTTTTATGGGGTTTTTTTGTTTTTTGATGTATTTTGTTTGTATCTGTTTTAATATGCTGTGCACCGCCCTGAGTCCTACGGGAGAAGGGCGGTATATAAATTAAATTATTATTATTATTATTATTATTATTGTTCTGTTAACATAATTTTTGCTTACATTTTATTATTGATTTTTCCCGTTTTTCCCATTTACATTCTAGATTTTCAATCTGATGAAAAGAGAAACATTAAAAGTATTAAAGACTTATGCTGTCCATTCAGTATCCTGAAAACCATCACCACCATCACATTTGGACTTTAATATCATGCTAATTTATTTAAACAAACAAATCTGAAGTTTTGCCAAGCTGACAGCTTTACTATTTACCCGGAAGCACTGATTTCAATGGGACTTCCTTCCATGAAGAAAATTGTCCTAATGAAGTTCTGACAATCAGCCAAATTCAAGGGGAGAGAGACATTTGGTTGCACTTCCATAGAAAACAAGAACACAGAACAAGAGTTTTGTCTCTTTATAGTTTTGACAAACACCCATTTTTAAAGAATACCAATTACTGTAATAAAAAGCTTCTTTATGGCAAAAACGAACATTCTTGAGGGTACACAAGAACAAAATCAAATTAAAAGATGGAAAAATAACAGAATAACAGAATAATAGAGTTGGAAGGGAGCTTGGAAGTCTTCTAGTCCAACCCCTGCTCAGGCAGGAAAACTTATATCATTTCAGACAAATGGTTGTCCAATCTCTTCTTTAAAACTTCCAGTGATGGAGCACCCACAACTTCTGGAGGCAGGTTGTTCCACTGATTAATTGTTCTAACTGTCAGGAAATTTCACCTTACTTGTAGGTTGCTCCTTGCCTTGATTAGTTTCCATCCATTGCTTCTTGTCCTGCCTTCTGGTCCTTTGGAGAATAGCTTGACTCCCTCTTCTTTGTGGCAGCCCCTGAGATATTGGAACACTGCTATCCTGTCACCCTTCTTTTCATTAAACTAGACATACCCAATTCCAGCAACCGTTCTTTATATGTTTTAGCCTCCAATCCCCTGATCATCTTTGTTGCTCTTCTCTGCACTCTTTCTAGAGTCTAAACATCTTTTTTACATTGTGGAAGGAGATCATTGAGCAAGGAATAACATTAAATGAGTATATGGCTGAAGGACCTGACCTCCCTTATGCTACCTGGAGGACCCTGAATAGATTGAGGGTTGAAGTGCCTAAGTATAAAACCAATATACTCAAGTGGAGGCTCTTAGTAGATAACAACAGGCAATGTGAATATGGAAAGACACAAGATTCCGGCCCATCTGCTGGTATGTCAGCTACTATTAGAAACATGTACCAGTAATGACTTATTTTTGGCCAGCAACAAAGCCAAGAAGGTGGCTTCATTCTGATCTAGACACGGAAGAAGAAGACTGTAACACATCAAGCAAACCTTTCTAGTTTCTAGCTTTCTACCACAGGGCTTCATGATTCTCATCGCTATGCAATTTTAACTTGATAATAAAGTGAAGTAATTAAAATATGACATTAAGATGGTTGTGAAATATTGGCTGAGCTAACCAAAAAAGGTTCTCTCTCTGGCAAGTCAGATTTAATTGTTTGAGTAATAGTACAGGAATGAAGGATACTTAATTGGAGGTGGAGAATAAAATCCTTGAATGGAAGAGAAAAGAAGAAGGAAGAGAGGATGCTAAAAAAATAAGCAACTACATTCGCCTAAAGCAGGGGTGTCAAACTGCCGGCCCGTGGGCCGGTTGCATCATGCGGAGGCTGCACCCACCCCAGCTCCAGCCATGTGAAAAAAGTCACGATACGTCGTGACACGTCATGTGACGTGGCGAGTTGGACACCCATGGCCTAAAGAATTTCTCCTTTGCTCAATCAGAACTGCTCAAGGTAGTACACACAGTCTGAGGGCATTTAAAAAGAGAGAAAGAAAAAAAGATGGAGAGTGATAAAATTGAAAAGTGAATGGAAACCAAGCAAAATAATCTCTGAATTAGAAACTTCCACTAGTTAGAATTCATTTTATCACTCACGAGTTAGACTGGAGCCAAATAACATGTGATTCATAGAATAATACAGCTGGGGGGTGGGGGGGGTATTTATAGTTCATCTAATCTCCTATTCACCACAGGAAATCCAGGAGTTGAGCACACATATATAGACACCTAACAGATGGTTTTTCAGTCTTTGCTTAAAAGCCTCCAGCAAATACCCATTCTCCTGGGTATTAGTTCATTCTATTGTTGAATGTTCAGATATTTTGCTTAATATTTAAGCAAACTCTACCTTGCCTTCTGGGGCAGCAGACTATAAATTTCTGCACCCTTCCATATGCCAAAACTTTGAAAAACAGTATCAATCTTTGTCTGAAGGTTGAGTCATGGCAACAGGACTTATTTTTCTTGTTAAGTATCAGTTTTTGCTTCTCTACGGCAAAGATACCCACTTTTTTATTTGTTCTTCACAAAACTTGTTCTCCATCGCTCTAACTATCTTACTCCACCCCCCTGGAGCCATTCCAGTTCTATTGCAACTTAAAGCATAGATACATAAGTAAAAGCATTATTCCAAATGAGACAGGCAAATGGAGAATAAAGTTTATATAAGCCTCTTATTTGTGGGACACTTTCGAGAGGGACTTTCCTGCCAATCTTAACAACCTGACTAGGTCACAATAAGAAAGTTTCCTAGATACTCAAAATCTAATAGCAATAGCAATAGCACTTAGATTTATATATCACTTTGCAGTGCTTTACTGCCCCCTCTGAGCGATTTACAGAGCCCCCAACAATCTGGGTCCTCATTTTATTGCCCCCAACAATCTGGGTCCTCATTTTATTGTGAACTTGGAAGGATGGAAATCTGAGTCAACCTTGAACCAGTCAGGATCGAACTCCAGGCAATGAGTGATGAATTAGTCTGCAATACTGCATTCTAACCACTGTGCCACCAAGGCTCCTAAATCTAAGCTGTTTAGATCTGTAAAGGATAACACCAACAATTTACATTGTGACCAATAAATAAATGGCAACCAGTGCAGATCTTTCAATACAGATATTATATCATCCGGGTATTTTGTGCAAGATAGCAGTTAAGCTGTAGCATTTTGGCATCAATTGGAACTTCTAGACACTTTTGAAGGATAGCCCATATGGAATGCAATAATCTTGTCTTTCCATAGTCCAAATAGATTGTAATCAAGGCATGGATAATAGTTACCAACTCCTACAGCACAAGCAATTGCTGCACTAAACCTGATTGTGAAAATGTGGATCAAAGGAACACCCTCGGATAAATCTGCCTATGATCAAACTTTGATAATGTTGAAGGGTATGACAGCTTCACTGGAATTGGATAGTAAGGAGTGTTAGAGCTGAGCATTATCAGCACATAGATGACACCCACCCCCAGCAATTTCATTTAGATGTTGAGCAGCACGGTGGCTAAGACAGAACACTGTATGGTACTGTACAGAATAAGAAAGATTAAACTTGACATCAATGATATCAACCCCACCAGGTAGACCAGAACAAGAATTGGGAGGGGGGGCAGGGAAGTCATCCCCATAAGGCACTGATTACTAGCACTGATGATGTTACCTAGTCTGGGTAATGAGATGTCTGCAAGAAAATAAGCAAGCTCAGAGAGCACCAAGGACCCCCACATTGATTACTACTCCTGATCATAGACTCTGTCCTTTTTTAATGACCTTGGAGGAAATAGTGTCAAGGAGACAGATTGTAGCTGTCATACTACTCATAAGCTGCAAAGCATCCAAAATTACCATGAATATATAATTCTGGAGTTCAGGTCCAGGTGGATCAGACTGATATTGTCTTCAATAGTGCAAATTGTCCTCAGCATGGCGAAACTATTTCGTCCTGTATCATCTTAGTCAAAGTGATGTTTGCATGGTATAAAAGAGTAGCATCAACTTATGGTGTGGGTTCATGACATACAAGCAAAAATTAGGTAATCTAGGACTCTAGCAGCACACAACAATAAAATATAGTAAAAGTACATAACATTAAAGCCAAAACATAAATGTCCTAGACTGAGGAACTCAAATTAGCATTCAATCATAGCATCCCCTCTCTGTTTTAATAAAAAAAGACTTTTTCCTCACAACAGAGATTTCAATCATCTTATCAGATATATTATTTTTTTTATAAAAAAAGAAATGCATTTTGACATAAATTCTCTCATTTTCCCCCCTCCTTGGAAGGGTTTTTTTTATTATTCGATGTGAGATAGGCAACCAAGTAGCTAAAAACTTGCTATCTGAGATGTAAAATGCATAGCCGTACTGGATCTGCAGAGTTCTAATTGTGCTCTCCTCTGAATATAAAAAAACAGTTACTATACTGTTCTACTTGTGGGCAGTTATTTTCATGTTTCCCTGCCTTAAATAGAACAAAAGAATCACTTTTCATCAAATGCTACCGCGCTACACTATAATAAATAGGAAGTTGGTGGAAGTACATATTTAGAAATTTCTGCATTTATTGAATAGCTCTAAATATTTAATCTAAGATGCAACTTGTGGTGTGTTTTTTCAGCTGAACAATTATGGAGTAATTCATCTAAGAATATTGGTTCTCTTATTACTAAGAACATCCAAGCAACGAATGGTGCAAAGAGCCATGGAAAGATCTATGCTCGGCATTACAAGACAAGATAGAAAGACTCGCACATGGATTAGAGAATAAATAAAAGTATATGACATCAAGAGAGTAAAAGAATTGAAATGGAAATGGGCTGGTCACATAGCAAGAAGAAGTGATGCAGGTGGCCCCAGGCAGTCATAGAATGGATCCCACTTGATAAAAAGCATCCACGAAAGAGACCTAAAACAAGATGGATTGACAACATCAGCAAGTATTGTGGCTCAGGACCATATAGGTTGGAAACATGCGGAAGAGGCCTTCATCCTGCAGTGGATAAACAATGGCGATGATGATGATGATGATGATGATGATGATGATGATGATGATGATGATGACGACGACGATGACGATGATGATGCTGTTGTGCAAGCCCAAATATCCATATTATCTACATTCATTAAGAGAGTAAATAATCAGATGGGTCGTACAGGATCAGTAAAATTCTTTGGGGTATATGCTCGTCACTATGTCTTTCTTAAAAACACATACACATGCACACTTTAGTTTTGCAACTCAGAGATCAAAAAGTCTATTGCCACCATCGCCAAAGAGGGATGGTGTTTTTTACTACTAGTCTGTTTTTTAAAATCCTAGTAGTAGCAACAGAATCTCTTCCATTCAAGGTCTATATAAGTGGCTTCCATTTCAATATTCATCTAGATTTAACTATAGCCAGAACAAAAAGTATGAAAAGATCAATAACTTTCTGCTACTTGTCACCATGACATTTCACCAGCTTCCTTTCTGAATGTCAGACTGCTACTAAAGGTGCAGAAGTAGAATTCTCATCCCTACCCCGCTATTCATATTATACCCCATCATAACTTTGATGCACAGAAAGAGCCAGTCTTAAATTATAAATACAGGTGATCTCTTAAATTGGTAGCATGCTCTTTCATTTCAAAAGCAACTGGAGCAGTTATCATCAAGAATATAGAGTCATGCAGTGTTTATTATTTAAAGCAGAATAACTAGATATTTACGAAAAGAACTACAAAATATTAGGACAAATTTTCAAAGGCCCTCCTAAAACAGGCAGGGAAATTTTTTGGAAACTTAGAATAACAGAATAACAGAGTTGGAAGGGACCTTGGAGGTCTTCTAGTTCAACCCCCTGTTCAGGCAGGAAACCCTATATCAGAGATCCCCAACCTTTTGGGCACCAGGGACCAGTTCTGTGAAGAGAGGTTTTTCTGCGGACTGGAGGGGGCGTGGTTTTGTGTGCTGCCTGCAGCCTGTGGGTGGGGTTTTCCTTGTTTATGTGGACCGGTTGCTGGCATGCTGCAGCCCGGTACTGGTCCATGGACCGGGGGGTTGGGGACCCTTGCCCTATACCATTTCAGACAAATCTTTGTCCAATCTTTCCTTTAAAATCTCCAGTGTTGGAGACTCACAACTTCTGGAGGCAACTTGTTCAACTGATTAACTGTTCTAACTATCAGGATATTTCTCCTTAGTTCAAGGTTGCTTCTCTCCTTGATTAGTTTCCATCCATTGTTTCTTGTCCTGCCTTCAGGTGCTTTAGAGAATAGATGAACCCCCTCCTCTTTGTGACAGCATCTTAGATATTGGAACATTGCATAAAACTCATAGGGAGCTTGTTTGGCAAGCCTACCTAAAAGTGATTTCTACAGCATAAGTATCAGTATTAAAAGGCTTAGTTTCAAATTAAAGTTGGAAACGTGTGCATATCTTGCTGGCAAAATCCCTCAATAAATGCAATTAAGTTTAAGCATGGAATCCAATCATTAAAGACAGGATCTTGGCAACCTGGGACCTTCAGATAGTATGCACCACACATCTCAGCAGTTGCAGCCAACATATGAAAAGTAATTGTAGTCCAAATTATCTAGAGGGTACCAAATACCGTGCTACCCTTAGAGTATTTCTGTAAACTAAAAGTAGTTCTTTACATTTTTAGGCCTTTTTTTGAGCACAGTGGCTGTATTCTGGTTATATCATTTGATTACTGAAATAATCCATCATCTGAGTTCATGGAAACTGAATGAAGATTGACCCTAACTGACTTTTAGCATATATAGCATAACCGGCCAAAAGGTATTTACTTAACCTAGTTAAATGTGTTGCGTGAAAGTAGCTGGTAAATATGTTGCCACAGTAGAGCATTCACACTGTTTTCTGAACAATTTAACTTTCAAGATAAATTGCACATAACTATTCCAAGGGCTATTGTGAGCAAAGTTCAGCAGCCTACCAAGAAGCAGATACATCTTATCTGAAAGGTGAACTTTTCATATTTTATGTCTCGTCTCATAGTAAATTCCTTAGCTAGGCAGACTCAGCATTAGAGCTATATAGCCATAACTTCCTGATAGTAGAAGAACAAGTGAAAATAAGACAGCTCAAAGCTCTTTGATACAGCCCTGTGAAGGAGACTGGCTGAACTGCAAACATTGATAGGAAACACGTTAATTCTCAATTGCGTGGTATTTGGGAGTGTGGGTGCCGTGAATATCTGATGTCTGGTACGCTGTAAGCATTTGGTCCACTGCAACATCACAGAGACAGGCTTCCTCATCAGTTGGAGCGGGAAAACATTCAAAGGTTCTGCAAAAAAAAAATAAAAAAGGTTTTTCCTTTGCAAATTAGCCAATATGTTTTGAGGTTTGCAACGTTTTATAAGGCTTGCAACTCCATGAGGTAGAAGAGGCTAATTTTTCCTCTTACTATATTTACCTGAAAGAAAGGCAACCATAAATTTAGGATGCTTCTCCACAAAGGGAAAACTATACCAAAAATAATAAGGACACAAAATGCATTCTTAGCCAAAGTAAGACAATCTTTCCTTTTTAGAAGTAGCTCATTTGGGACCTGATCTTTTTACCAATACTGTAAATATAGTACGCTTAATAAAACTGATTGATTTTTTTAATACTTTCCTTTATTTCTTCCATAAACTGGTTCAGCTTCTAGTTTATTTTTCATTACTAGCCAAACATACAGATTCTTTTGAACCAGTATTCTGATGTCAACAAGGGAAGAATCTGGTCAGAACTACATTTTTAAAAAAATTAATCTGCTTTCCATGAATGCAGAGTAGGGAGTCTCCTACTGACAAAATAATATTATTGTGAGGGCAAGTTGAATGTTTTCTGGATGGTTAGTTCCACCTTCAAAAGGAGAAATCAATACATAAACATAGATATTGAATCTGTCCCTAAAAGGTAAAAACTCTATTGCTATACTTGCTGAACTGTGGCAAGGTAACTTTGGGATATTCTGAGGAGTCAGAATGGGGTTGCCTGTCTCTGCTTTACATGATATAGATCAGGGGCAGGCAACCTTGGCTCTTTTATGACTCGTGGACTTCAGCTCCCAGAATTCCTGAGCCAGCCATGCTGAGGGGAAAGGGAGAGTTTCCAAGCTGAGCCATGCTGGCTCAGGAATTCTGGGAGTTGAAGTCCACGAGTCATAAAAGAGCCAAGGTTGCCTACCCCTGATATACATTTCTGCTAAGTTACATTTCTGAATATCAAAACATTTTTTCAAAATAGATTAGATTCCCCTTTTAAAAAAAAAAATCCCATTATTGATTGGCATTGTAAATTTGAATTAATTTAATTTTCTTTGGAAAGAAAATTACCACTACAGGTAGTCCCTCGACTTGCGACAACAATTGAGCCCAAAATTTCCATTGCTCAGTGAGACAATTGTTAAGTGCCCCATTTTCCAACCTTTCTTACCACAATTGTTAAGTGAATCACTGCCGTTGCTAATTTGGTAGCACAGTTGTTAAGTGAATCTGGCTTCCCCATTGACTTTGCTTGTCAGAAGGTTGCAAAAGGTGATCACATGACCCCAGGACCTTGCAACCATTCTAAATATGAATCAGTTGCCAAGCAACTGAATGTTAATCACATGACCATGGGGATGCTGCAACGGTCATAAGTGTGAAAAATGGTCATAACTTATTTCAACACTATTGTAACTGTGAACGGTCACTAAATGAACAGTTGTAAGTCAGGGACTACCTGTATAGAGATTGCTCCTTGCTTGTTTAAAACTCTTGACTCTCTTTTATAATTGTTGGTCACCATCATCATACCAATGATTCAACATTGTTTTGCAAAAATCTGACTTGCTAAGCCTAACAGACAAAGAAATGTTAGTGGATATGCAGCAATTGCTTACAACTTTCTCTGGTGAAAGGTTATTTCTGTAACTAACAAATCAAATCCTTCAAATCTGTCACCATGCTCAGCATGAATTGCCGTGGAGACAGCCATTTAGAAACAAATGATAAAACCAAAACTAAAATCCTGGGATTCCTTTTTATGACTCAATTCTCATTAATGGGTAATATATGGCTGAATCCCCATAGAACTCATGGGTATGTGGGATAACATTCAAACAGTACATGGTTCTTGACATTACATTTAATCCAAAGGCCCTTTTTCAGCGGTAAAACTCCTAAATGAAGATAGTATCATGGTTTCACTAGCTAAATTACTGAGAAACTATGATAGAATAGGAAGAGCAAAGAAAGGTTTGTTAGTAAAATCTGATGGGTGAATTTAAAGAGGAGTCATTAACAACGCTTCTAAGCTAACAGTGCATATTTTGGCATCTGAAAAGGGAACATACTTCGAGGCTTTGGGAGAATAAAAAAATACATAGTGAAATAAGAGAAACAATATTGAATCCCCCAAAGGGAAGAGGAGCAACTGTGCCCTGCCAGAAGACAAAGAGAAAATTTGCAATAGCTGATGACTCACTACTATGAGGAATTGAAACAAATGTGAAGTGTGTTATGTGCCCCAAGCAAGGATAAGAGATGACAGAACAACATGTAAGACTAATCAATCCACTGACAAGACTTATTCCAAGATTTATAAATCCAATGACAATTATCCTTTCCTGCGCATCCGTGTGGAGAAAAATGATACTGCAAAGAACAGATCCGACTACATCCCCATAGACTTTGAAACTTTAGGATGTAAGTTCAAGATCCTGAGGGCTTACATGATATTCTCATTACCAGTCCATGGAAGCAGTCTGCAAAGGGAAAGAAGAATGCTGAACCTGATTGATTGGCTATGCAAGTTGTGTGGAGAGAGTTTGGGTTTCTGGGACCATGATTTGAATGAATTGGATGATGGACAGCTCACCTGAGACTAGCTGCCTTTCAGAAGAACTGATCAAACTGAAGCATTGCAAGCCTGATTCTATGCATTGGAAACTGAATCTGGTAATAGTTAGTGATGAAAATCCTGAAGAAAGGACTTCAGATAAAGTTTTATATGGAAGAAGGATGTGGGAACATTGCTATACTGGGGTTTATCAAAAAAGCTAAATGAAATATCTGTAAGAATGTTGGCTTATAAAGCCCATGGCCTTTCCCTGTGCGTTCAGAACATGAGAGATAAATGAGTCTGAAATTCCAATACAGAAAAGCAAACATTAATTTAATAAACATTACAGATGGGATGGGACAAGATGATTTCCATGATTGAAATATAACACTTGAAGCCTACAATATGTTCAAAGGAAACAGAAACTATAGACATGGGGGAGAAACTAATATTGTATGTTAAAAGTATCTTTCACTATTGGTCTTTAACAGATTTTTAACAAACTCAGAGTAATTCTAAGTAGGATTCCATGGAAAGAGGGAGCTAATGGGAAAAGCATATTAAAATGGGCTGGAGTTTCTTAAAAAGAAACTACTAAAAGACTTTTGAAAACAATTCAATGAGGAAAAAGTAATGGAGGACAGCAGAAAGAGCACAGGGGAGTATTACCCAAAAAGCTTGGTAAAGATCCAGGGAGAGGGGGAAATACAAATACAGAGAGTGGAAAAGAAGAAGATTGCATCCCCTACCCTGGTTGGTAATTGGGAATTTAATGGATACCATAAATTGAGAATACTGTTTAAATTGGCCAATACTTAAAGCTAACAATCTGGTGATAGCATAACTTATTTGTTCATATTTTATAAGGGAATAAGGGATAAGGGAAACCCAGGTCCAAATCCATCTTCAACTATGAAAACTTGGTGAGTGACTTTGGGTCAAGTAATTTTCTTACTCTGTCTTTGAGGGGTACAGCAAGTATTAGTAAAACATATTGTTCTGCAAAAACAAGAGACAATACAAAGAAACTCAAAATTTCTTGCCTTGCCTTTCTTTGGTATAAGCATAAGAGAAAGGGAAGTTCTGACAAGCTTTCAAGTCTCTGCTATTATAACCTATAGCAATAAAATAGTATTGTAGTATTTCTTACCATATCTGTTTCCTGATCTGATCTACCTTGAAAAGCTAGGGACAATCCAATTTACCCCCCAGGGTTGTTGCGATTAGAATAAAAGGAAAGGAGAAGCCCATGAAAACTCTCAGAAGGGTATAAAACCTAATAAAGAAATAAATAACATCAGCTTAAAATATTGGTGTTGTCTTACTGATTTGTCTGAGAAAATTCCATTGTTTTAGGAAGACAGAATTCAGGAGGATATCTGCATAGAGTTTTAGAATTTGCTTTGCTTGTTCAGACTATAAGGACAATGTCTGGTCTGGCATCATGGGAAACAAATTCACATACATCTATACAGACCAGTCAATGGCATCATTATACTTTCTATTGAACCAGAATCTCAGCTTCCTCCCTGTTTATACAAAACTTTGTCATTGGAACAGGAAGCAAGCTGGGGCTTGGCACCATGGAAAGTCCCAGATGATGCTGTTGACAGATTGCTAGGGGAATTTCACTTCCCAAGAAGTTCTGAAGGTTTTGTCATTTCCTAAGTTTTACTTCATGGCCTTTCTAACGCAATAAAACAATTCATATTTATATGAGTAAAACTGATTAAATCAATGGATCTTTCTTCTGAATAGATAGCCTTAGGACTGCCTTGTTAAAACTAAAAAGGAAGTTATGGAATGATAAGATCATAAAACACCCAGACTTTAATTCCTAATTAAAATATGGATTTCCGTTTTGTTTTGCCATGTGCATAGTTGTTACAGGCTACTCTAGCAATGATTAAAAACCAGACATATGAAGGCCACATTCTGAAAGAATTATGGGGAGTATAAACACGTAGATTTCTAAGACGGAGGAATAAGAAATGTTAAACATGGACCAATCTTTGTAATAGTGGCTCAGTGCTAGACTGGAATATTTCTGTTTACACCTTGGACATTTCATTTCTTATCAGTTCTTAATTTAGTAGATAAGAGTGAAAGTCAATATTTACTTATTCCTCCCAGAGGAGCACATGCCTTTGTGTGTTTAGCAGAGATGGAAGACGCTATTGTGTCTGCAAACAGGGCTTCAGAGAAGTTCCCCTGTAGCAGCAGTGCCTATACTCCCAAGAGTCCATGATACCCACAGCTATAATTCAGGCACTTTATATATGTACAGAAGCCCAAGCTACTTTGTACATTGTAGGCTAATGATGTACAAAGTCTTTGTACATCGAGCCTAATTCTAAAGACTGCCTCGATACAAATATCAGCAGAGCAGTACCAGGATTATTTACTTCATCTTCACCTTAGTTACTCTGCTAATGCTAATCATCTATGCCAGACATGTCAAACTCGCAACATCACGTGACGCCATGCAACATATCGGGACAGTTTTGCCATTGCCGGCAATGGGGTGGGTGTGGCTTCCGTGTGACGCGTCCGGCCCATGGGCTGGCAGTTTGACACCCCTGATCCATGCTGTTGAGGGGTCCTTGGTGGTCTCTGAGCTTGGTTGTTTTCTTGCAGATGTTTCATTACCCAAACTAGGTAACATCATCAGTGCTCATAACATTACAACTACTAGCACTGATGATGTTATTTAGTTTAGGTCAGGGGTAGGCAACCTTGGCTCTTTTATGACTCGTGGACCTCCTGGCTCAGGAATTCTGGGAGTTGAAGTCCACGAGTCATAAAAGAGCCAAGGTTGCCTACCCCTGGTTTAGGTAATGAAATGTCTGCAAGAAAATAACTAAGCTCAGAAAGCTCCCAGGACCCCTCATTTCCAACCCTTGAACTACAACTATTCTCCTTTATTGTTATCTATGCTGTTATACCTCTGCTCCAATTCCCCCCTCCCCGTGCACAGTTAGATCTTTATCCAGTACAAATTATGCCATTTACCCTCCTTGCTTACTTCCTGGTATTTCTGACTGCTAGCTGATTCAGGCATTTCTCCCTGATGCTAGTCTGCAATTGTCCTAACATTTGCCCTCTTGCACCTAAGCATGATACAAACAGGCTTTGGCAGCATTTTTTTCCCCCATGATACCCTTCAACACATGTTTAGTTGTACCAATGTTTTACCCTTTCACTATCAGCCTCCACTGATGGTATATCACTTGACAAATGTGACTAGCATATCAAGAAACTCAATTCTAATCTCCTCAATTTAATTCCTGGAAAGAAAACATTGATTCCATCCACTAAAAGAGTAGTTAATGGGCCTTTTATGTCCATGCATAGCAATATAACCTGAAAGTAAGGTTGACTAATAATACTAGGAATAAAAATCTTACAACAGCATTCAACCAACTTTTTTCCCAATCATGTTTTCCAAATAACAAGAATGGTTGGCATACACCACAACAAATTTCATTCAGCTATTCTGAGTAAGAGTAAGTGAATGAGCAGGCAGAATTGTATATGCCAGTGATGGCGAACCTTTTAGAGACCGAGTGCCCAAACTGCAACCCAAAACCCACTTATGCATCGTCGGGTGCCGGGTGTGGCCAATTGGGTGGGCGCGGCGGTAGTGGTAACGGCAGACTGGGTGGGACTAAAAAGCTCAATCAATCAATCAATTCCAACTTTGCAAGATCTTTTTTTTCCCCGCGAGAAGTTGAAATTGACTGATTGAACCTTTTTTTTTCTTTGCACATGGCGGCGGAGGCCTAAAGCGAAAAGGTTTTATAAAACCCAGCTGAAGGCCTAGGACTGGGGCGACGGCACACGTGCCCATAGAGAGGGCTCTGAGTGCCGCCTCTGGCACCCGTGCCATAGGTTCGCCACCACTGGTATATGCTTAACCAAAATATATATCTAATTCATGTTATCTATTATATATCAGGAGAAATTGGTGTACTCTAAATCAGTTTGGGATATAACTTCACAAAGATGAAGTGCTTTCAATTTTCAGGGGAGGAGAAATAGCACACGAGCAAATGTACAAAAAAAGTAATTTAGGCTGTGAATTTTAGCTAACTATCTGAACTGCAAGCAACAGTGGCATACTACATGTCACTGAAATCAGCATGAGATTTTCTATTGGTTTTAAAGCGTGTCTAATGCTTGTATGACAAATGCACATTTTCCCCCAGAGGCCATAAGCAGAAAATGTATATCTTTTATCTATGAATTAGAATTATAATATGAAGAAGAAGGAAATGGAATACAGCTTTAAATGTTTAAAAAAAAGCTAAGACTTGTCCATCAATAAAATGGAGACACTGTCTTAACAAGGTACCAAAACTATCAGTGATCACTTAAAGTTAATCTGAATGATATTAACTGATTAACTGACCAAACCTGCTTCCAAGAAAGAACCAGGATTCCAAATAATTCTAGTTATTGCTCCATCTTATCTCCATGAGGCATATTACTACTAGTATCTACTATGAGTTTTCTGAACTAAAACAGCACACCTTCTGCCTTGTGAGATATTCATCCTCAGCCAGTTTAAAATTTTGCCAAGTCTCCGGTTGCTAGACCCAGTCCAACAACAATCAAAGAGTAGAAGTCTGCAGCACAACACAAGCAGGCTATTATCCTGAGCAAATCATTTGTTCCAGCTCATCTAAAACATGATTACACTTTGTTCCTGGGACAGGTATGATTAAAGTTCAAGCCCTTACCCAGCAGGCTCCCCTTGCCGGGAACTGCGTGGGATTCAGGGCTTTGAGTCAGACTATGAGAAGGAAAAAGAGGCTGGAGAGCAGTCATGAGTTACACTTTAGAATGGAGCTTTAGAATTTAGAATTGTAGAACAGTGTCCTCCTTATGCTTTGAAAGGAGACAGGGATCTGCTCCAGCCAACTGATTCAACTGCAGACAGGAAAGAGACAAGGAAGCAATGGAGCAAGGTTGAAAAACACACAGGGACCCTCTTCATATTTTGAACAGATCTATTTTAAAACAAACATTTAATGTTACTGATTGTGTAGAGGAGGGGTGCCCAACCCCCAGTCCGTGGACCAGTACCAGGCATGCCAGCAACCGGTCCGCACAAACAAGCAAAGCCCCATCCACGGGATGAAGGCAGCACACAAAACCACGCACTCTCCACTCCTTGGAAAAAACCTCTCTCCCCGGAACTGGTCCTGGTGCCCCAAAGGTTGGGGACCTCTGGTGTAGAGTACTTTTTTTTGACATTATCTGTTGAGGTTTCTTTATTTAGATCTATTGATACTGCAGCAGATTTTTGCTATTGTTCTATTATGGTGTAAGTAGCAGTAACTTGATGAGGATTCAGAGGCCAATTTTTGATAGCTATTTATTTTCAACCAAACCAGGAACTGTTCTCAGCTTCAGTCACATCAGCATTTAACATCTGTAGCAAGAGTGTGCAACAAATATTATAAAGCCACTTAAAACCCATTTTGAAGACTTCAAGTCAGAGGCTATCTATCAATTTCCAAGCTATTTTGGGCCATACATAAACTCTTCTCATAAGTTTTCTGTGTGTGTGTGTGCACCTTTACAGTTGACTTCGGGCAACTGCCTGAACAAGTCCCTGCAGTTTTCTTGGCAAGGATTTTTCAGGAGGGGTTTGCCCTTGCCTGCTTCCTGGGGCTGAGAGAGAGGGACTGGCCCAAGGTCACCCAAGTGGCTTTGTGCCCAAGGCAAGGCTAGAACTCATGGTCTTCCAGTTGTAACCTGATGCCTTAATCACCATGCCAAACTGGCTTACTTCTTATTTTTTTCTGCTATCCCATCCATATTTCTTCTGCAATGATTAGAATCGACTACTTCCTGTTCCAACAATGATTCTGGCAAAATGTTTTCTCTCTACCATACAAGAGCCTCTGCAATTTACAGTAGCTCTCTGCCTTAATCTCTTCATCTCTGAACATGCCCTTCCAACAGAAGAGAATATCTGTGGTGTCCTTGGGGCTCTATGAATTTGGTTATTTGCTTGGCTGTTCCTTTCCTTTAGCCTTGGATTTCACTGATTTACAGAAAGGAGCTTTAGAAAAGACCCAGTAGGACACCTACTTTGTACCTCACAGTTTATTCTTCGGTATTTTGTTTTGTCTAATTGTTTTGCTCCACTTCACATGGGAGACTTAAAGTCCACAGTCTGAAAAAGACCATTGTTATCCCAACACTGGATCTGAATGTAACCATTTCTTACGACACAGTAACCCATCTGCCAGCAGCAGTGACTGACAGCAATAAGAACCAAGTTCCCTTCAAATTTGGAAAAATTGCCCACCCAGACACCTAGGACACTGAATTCAGACTCCAGAAAGCAATTTTACTTTATTTAAAATGTGTATCCCACCTTGGCTATAAAACAACGAAAGCCTCATTTAGTCTAGGAATGGCACTAGAAACCTCTGAGGTACAACAAATTATTCAAATATGCACAAGTCAGCAGAACCGTCCATGTCACTTAACTTAATAAAAACACGTATAAATTGGATGTAATTTGTTTTAAATCCAAGTACTTCAAATATGGTTGTGTTTAACTGATTTCACTACCATTTCACCCACCTGTCCTCTATTTTATTTAGGCTTTATTTTGGGTGCAAATTTGTTTTGGGGAAAAAGAAATAACAGTGATTGTTTTGCTTCATTGGGGGGTCTCATTATAGCCAACAACTGGCAAATATATAGAAAAAACATTTTTGTAGAGCTCAGAGATCATTTTTCTATATATTCCAGAGATTCAGAACTATAAGTAGCTACAGTGCACACTAACTTATAATCAGATGTTTTAGTTGTTTTAATTAGTGACATCATCAAAGTAAACAATCACATTTCTGCCATATATGACATGATACCTAATCCCATTAGGAATTGTTGTTTGGCAGTCTCAAATTTAAAATTAACACAACCCTTCTCTTGACTGCATCGATCTCTGGTAATTCCAAAACTTGACTCTATTGGAAACCTGTATTTTAATGTAAGCCCTATTTTGATTGCTTCTGAAACAATTAAAGCCTAATAAAGTTTTGCTTTGGTTGAGTTCACGAAATCCCCACCTTAAATGAAAGAAATAAAAATGTTTCAAAACCACATTCTTCTTTTCTGTCTTTTCCAAAGAGATATACAAAGAGATATACATATTTTTGCAAAGATTAATTGGAAGCACACACACACAAACACATACACACACACATGTACCCTTCCCTCCCTCCAGCAAACAATTAAAAAAAACATGTCAAGCAATGCCTATTTTGAACTTTTCTGAAGAAAAATAAAAGCTGATTAAAAACATTGCATTCCCGAATGTAAAATGTTTCACTGCAGATATGCAAGTAAGCAAAGACACACACACACACTCATGATGCAAAGCACATCTCAGAATACGAAGCTTGTTAAGTGTCTGGATATGCCCAGAGTAAGTACTCTAGGTATATTCAGAGCATGTTCTGAAAGCATAAACATCTGTTACTTAATGAAAGGAGCAATGGTTACATGACCTGGCACATCTGGACATTGCCATGTCTTGCATCAGTGCAGGTGACATTTGTGTTGGGAATGTCAGAAATGGTAAATACTTATTTGGGAGCAGATACAAAGTGGTGAAATCAAAATATTAGATTCATTCACAGAGTTTTGACCTGAGATGTAGAGAGGTAGCATTTGTTCTGCTGCCCAAAAGAGCATCTTGTAGTTTTAAGGGGAGTTGGGAGCTTCTTCTCAACCAAATTGAGGGGCTGAGAACATAGTATTATGCTATTCTCCCCCTTCCTCTGGGATCAGTTCCACTTGTGATATATGTAGAACAACCTTGCTTATCTGCAGAGCCTCAGGCTTGATTCCATTTCCGCTTCTAACATCTACGAGAAGCTGCAAGGTGAAGTCATTCAATGGCACAGTGTGAGATATTATTCATATAATGATATTCAGTTGCCACATGACCACAAATTTCAGCTTCTGGAGTTAGCAGATATTAAAATATTGTACTAATTGCAAAGCATATATATGGGCTGTGTCTTCCCATGTGCATTCTTTTGGCCCATAACCCCTTTAATCAAATATCATCTTTGTCACTTTGGACAAAGTCTGGTGGTGGAGCAGGTATAATGGTGCATGGGGCAGGATCATGGGAGCAGCAGGGACCAGTGAGGAATGGTGAGATACGGTGTGTACTCTGATGCTGGGTGGAAGCTTGATTTGGTAGACCATGCAGCTTCTACATGAAATGGATCTAGAAACTAGTGGTCTAGTGTTTTCTATAACTGTTGTACTGTACTAGACATCCATACCAAGTTTCTTGATGCCAAGGAAGCTTCAGGCTGACAATGTCAATCAACAAAGTTTTTGTTGGCTTCTTTGACCTTCTGAAGCTGCTCCTGAAGAACCTGATGAGTTGCTTGTAGTTCCTGAAAAAGTTGGTGTAGAGATATGCTGTGAGCTGTTATAGGTGGAGGCATCAAAAGCCAGAAGCTCCACCTAATTATTCTGGAAATTGACCAAGCAACTCAAGTACTGCCCCATAATCCTGTTCACCAGTTCAGTCTAACTATCTAACTAGGGAGGATGTGCTGATGAAAGAAGAATCTGGACACTGAGGCTCTTAAACAATGTCGGAAACTGGCAATGAATTGTGGACTGAAGCCAGAAATCAGATGTTCCAGAAGTCCACACAATCCATGTTTTGTAAAATGCTGGATCATTTTTTAAGCTAAATCCTTTGGATTTAGATAAATCTGTAATGAAGTCCAAGAAGATGGTGGCCAAAGCCTTATTAGTGTAGAACAGGGGTAGGCAACCTTGGTTCTTTTATGACTTGTGGACTTCAACTCCCAGAATTCCTGAGTCAGCATGGCTGGTTCAGGAATTCTGGATATCGAAGTCCACAAGTCATAAAAGAGCCAAGGTTACCTAATGTAGGCAGAGGCAACAGAAGATTTGTCAGCTTACTGGGAATATTCTTCACTTGGCTACACCTCACAGAGAAGGCAGTATATATTGACTTATATCAGCTTGAATTTATATCCACCCAAAGTCCCTCAAGGCCTGGTGTAGGATCTTGAAGAGACTAAAGCAGACATGTCAAACTCACAATGTCATGTGACGTTGCACAACGTATTGGGACGGTTTTGCCATTGCCGGCAATGGGGTGGGCGTAGCTTCCAGATGACGCGTCTGGCCCACGGGCTGGCAGTTTGACACCCCTGGACTAAAGTAATCAACTAATGATGTGCTACCATAGCTTATCAAAGCAACTCACCCCATAGCAAGCAATAATGACTTTGTCCCATATGATTTAATTGTGTTCTGCTGGAGTGAGCTCCTGTGAGTAGCTAGCATTTAGAAACAAGATAAATGAGTGCTGATCTGCCTAGTATAACAGTGTTGATGGTTATATCAGAGATAAAGCAAGTGACAAATGGCTGTGAGGTGTCCAGATGCTGCAAAATGGTCTCTGAGGAAAAGAAGGTGGCCAGGACTTTGAAGTCTCAGGCAGTCTTATCTGACACAAAGATAGTCTTTTTTTTTAATAGGAGATGGGCCAACAGCACTGTGAAGTGTGCAAAGCCAGATATAGTCATTTCAAAAGACAAGCAGACTTTGAACATCTTTAGCCTTGAATGCTGGTTTCCAGGTTTGGAATGCTTCCACCGTGGCTGAATCCATGGCGATGTCAGCAGGAGAAATGTGATGACATAAGTGGTAGTTTCCTTGAACTTGCATTTTTATCCATTTGCAAATGACTAGTTCTCTCGGAGGTATTGCAGCACGGTGCATATATGTTCTCATGTTCTACAGAGACATAAATTAGATGTATATGTATCAAGTAAATGATGACATCAAGTACGTTCCTGATCCTATGTAATTTAATAAATGAATGAATGACCTTAAGGAAAAAGAAAAGATGCTGCCTAGGAAATCAGACAAGAGAGGCAGCAGCCCAAAGTCACTTAATGGTCAAAGAAAGAAACTTAGGAAAGGCCCACCATAATGGATCAAGCAGTTAAAAGTAGAGGTGGGAGATTTGTGCTTTCAGACTTGCAAGATTATGTGTTTCCTTACAATAAAACAGTATTAGTTCATCTTGTTGTGTTTCCCATCTGGTTTACCTGGGAGGGTTGATGAGATATTATTCATGGAATTTGGGAACACCACCAGAGCTTTGGATAGGCCAAATGGCACAACCACTCAAAATGGCCATACCAGGTGTAGAACGTGGTCTTCCATTTGTTACCTTCACAGATTTGTCCAGGTTATACTCCTCTCATAGTTGATCTTGGTGTGCACTCAGGCATTCTGTAAGCACTTCAAACATTCTGGGATTAACAACAGGGAGTAGCAATTCCTGAATATAATCATGTTTAGCTGGCAGTACTCATTGCATAATATCAATTTGCCTAATTTCTTTTTGACAAATAGGAGCAAGTAAAGATGAATATAAATTCCTTCCACAGATACTTGTTGATGAGATCCCAAGGAGCTGTTAACTTTGGCTCTGACAGAGGATGATGTGGCCCATTATTATCTTGGAACTTGGTACCAAATCTGTGGAGCATTCATATGGCTGGTGTGGGAGTAGCTGGTCAACCTCCTTCCCATGAAGTACATATACATATACATATCCTTTATACTTTTGGGACAAACTGTAGGGGAATTTTGTGTGTTTGGAAGCCAAGGTCTTGGGGACAACAGTGACATGAGATTTGCAACAAAAGGTCCCAAATGTGGTAGCTCCCGCAAACCTCACAATGTGGAGACCATTGGCCTGGGACCACTAAAGTCCCAAAATGAGCAGGAGATGGTACATTTAGAGCAAGACAGAACTGAAATATTTTTTTTGTAGCTTCCCAACTTCATGTGGAGTTTGTTAGTTGTCCAGGCCATAGCAGAAATTGCCCATCAGTCTTTTCAACCATCAGTGGAGATTGGATGGCATGCCAAAAAAATCTCCTAGTCCTCAGCAAATTTAATAGCCATGAAGTTTGCAATAGCCCCTTAATTTATCATGGCCCAGGTTTGTAGCTTTAGTTCATCAGAGCTCTGCAGCAGCACTAATGAATAAGGAAAGGACAAAAATGTGAGTTATTTTCCTGAGCCATGGGATGTGCCAATATTTAATTAACTCATTCTTCACACCATAATAATCTAATTCCATAGTTCTCTGTGCACAATATGCCATCCAGTTTCTAATTTTAGTTACCTTTCATTTTTGAAGCTCCATAATTGAACAATAGAAATCAAAATACTTCATTCATTGGTGATGCCGACAGAGAATAGGCAAAGAGAGAGAAACTATTGCTAAACTAACTGTGTTTCATTCTTATGCACAGATCCAGGAGGTTCAGAATGTTTTTGAAACTGTTTCAGAAAGTTAATTTGGAAAAAAAAAAGCCTACATACTTCATGAGAAATATTTGCTCTAACTTTCTTAATCACTCTTCTCATTATAGAAGATACATGCAAAGTGCATTACATATTAAAAACAGCTCAGGCTGGCACCAATTACAATTTAAAGTGTGGGCTAATGACAAGAAA
Organism: Protobothrops mucrosquamatus; assembly: GCF_001527695.2. Classification (NCBI taxonomy): domain Eukaryota; kingdom Metazoa; phylum Chordata; class Lepidosauria; order Squamata; family Viperidae; genus Protobothrops; species Protobothrops mucrosquamatus. Next base: position 50,804 of record NW_015386910.1, on the reverse strand, counting down.
ATTACATCTCTCGTCTGAGTTTACTAATTGAGTAACAGTCCATTCCTCCAGGGTGGCTGGCACGGATCTCTCTATCAATCTTGTGTGGAGACTGGAAGGCTGAGGCAGAGCAGTAATACTTCTATGACACCCCTTCTCTCCTCTTTCTACAATGCCTGGCTTTAGTCTTCTTTTCTGAACAGACACTCAAGGCATAATCAAAGTAATTCTGAAATCCCCTGGTGCCATATACTGTCTGACCAATGACCTGGCACAAGACAAAGCAGCTCAATGCAGCTTTTGACCATTCCATTCCAGGGCTTGGAAGCAGGCAGGGATGGGAAACATGACTGAAAGGTAGGGATAGTAAGTGAAAACCATCTCACTTCCTTCACACATAGAATTCCTCTTTCTCAAAGAATGGAGGGAAGATGCCTCCATAGGGTTCTCCATACATACACGTAAAATATATCATTCCCCCACATTAAAAAAAAAATTATGGCGAGACACTCATATGGGAGAATGCACTTTTTTATGAATCAAACCTACATCAATCAATAAAGTTATCTAATCCATGATTAGATAGCTTGAATAAGTTTAATATGTGTGGCTAGAACACTTTACCTGTAATGTATGCAGCCAAACATTTATATAGGCATTAGATGTGAGTATGTAAGTATAAAGACATTACAACATGCAAATACGATGCATGCCACACATACTTCCCACATATATCACTCTCTGGCTAGAGAGGAGATCACTTTTATTCTGAAATTCACTTTCAACATGATATAAAACTTTCATAATGCAGGGAGAGAAACCGCATTCAGGGGGATCTATCATCCTTAGATCCTATTTGCAGGGGCGGGTTTAGGTAAGCTGGCTTTTCACTTGTTCTGATGGGATCCAAGTGATGTTTTCTTTTAGTAGAAAGGATAAAGAAGTCATTTTACAAAGATCTATTTTGGCCCCATTGACAACAAAACTGTGTCATAATAAACTATTATTCACAAAGAGTCTTGCGTGCATAATAGTTCCAGAAACTATTTCCTATAGGATTGGTAGGACATGCAGTGCCATTTTTTTTTTTTTAGAAATTTGCTAAATTAGACATGTTTTAGCTACTATGGCCATGTTTTAAGCTGTTTGACCTGTGACTTTATTGTCAATACAGGATCCTATGATATCAATCAAAGGCCAGAATGATTGTTGTTTACTCATGTCAACAGAATTCCCTGTTAAGAAAACAGCAGGGCCTGCCAAAATATACTTAGGGAAATGCTCAGTAAATATGTGCTATTATACAAGGAGATGAAAGTCAAAATAAAAGGATCTTATTTTTGCTCCTGATGAACAAATACTCAGTGTTTCACTAGTATATGTCATCCTTGACCAGATGTAGAGTTTGCTGCATTTTTAATCTTTGACCTAACTTTCTCTTACCTTGACCAGATATCTTACATCCAAAGGAACTCTGAAGCAACAGCATCAAGAAGGTCCTACAAACCTTCAAACATAAGTACCTGTTGAAACATAAGTACTATAACAATGCAAAAAATACTTAAGTGCAGCCTAAGTATTTTGCTGGTGGATGATGATGATCATTGGAGGAGGAGGAGGGGGAGGGGAAGGGAAGGGAAGGAGAGGAAGAGGAAGAAGAAGAGGAGGAAGAGGAGGAAGAGGAAGAGGAAGAACCTCCTGTCTTCTGTTTTACCAGATCTCACAATGCTGTTAAAATAGTAGTTCTCCATGATCAGGCATAACACATCCAAGGTGCAAAATGATATATGGCCATTAATTGGCAGCAAAGAGCTAGAGTGTTCTGTATTCCTTTGTTACTTTCTACTGGTTGTTTGGAGTTTTGCAGTCCAGACATAGTATGGCATCTATGGCTTAAGATAAAAATTTTGCTCATAATTTCCGGAGACACCAAAGGTTGAACTTGAGACATTCTGAAACATAAAGCATGTGCTTTATCTCAATCTACCCTGGTTCTTTTTCATATCAGATTATATATTGTGGGTGAAATGTTTCAAACTGCTACAAGTCATAATTAAAATGGGATTTAATCAGATACAATCTAAGAAATTATCATTACCACTAAAGATCACAATATAAGGCCACTGTGTACTTAGAAAAAAAATTACTCTACTGCATTATATAATTGATTTGTATATGGGACAGATATGGGACAATGCTAATCTGTCATTAACATGTAGTGTTTTGGTAGCAAAAGATTACATGAGGGAAATCATATATTTGCTTCTAATTTAATACATATTTGAGTGCCACTAATTTTTTTCCCATAGGAACTTGTATCCACTAAAAAGTCAAGTATCTAACAATCCAATATCAGAAGTAACATGAAAAGGAAAAGGAAATTGGCAGGTTCTGTTATGTCCATGCAAAAACATTTTATGTAGAAACCAATCAAATTAGGGCAGACTGTTGAAATGTCAACAGTCATTGATATTTCAAAATATTAGCTTTAGGTCTTCAGGTGGAAGGCCTACAACAATTGAGTTTAACTCTACCTGCAAACATTTGACCAATTAATGCCAACAAGCATATTTAGATCTCTTGTAAAGGCTGAGGTAGATTCACAGCCACATGGCCTGCTGAAGTCTCTGTCTTTAGAACTTGTCTCACCATGCACCCAGATATCTGTTAAAGCATTTTCCTTCATGAACAAAAAAAGGTAATTTCATACTTGAAAAAAATCCACTATGGGGACAACACTCGATCCCACTTTTGGTAAAAATGATCAGATTGCAGCCACTTGAGCATCTTCACTCAACTATGATATTCATATTATCTTGAATCCTTTAGCAGGAGGGGGGCCAGTGGCGATGGACTGTAACAGCAAGGTCAAAACGATACGATAAGGCACATTCTTTTTCCCCACTATGGAGCCTATCAATATTAGCCAGATTCCTTCCCAAGAAACAGCTGCCAACTCTACAGTGCTTACGCAGACACATGACTGGCTGGTCTACTAAAAGTTATGATTATTATTTATTTACACATAAAGAGTTCTCTCCTGTATTGTCTGGAAAGGAAGGAGCAAATGACAGTTCAAACCAAAGCAGCAGCAAAGACAACACAAAGATAATAATGCAGCCAGTATCCTATCTGGGCACAAACAGCTATCAACTAGGGGTAGCAACATTTGTGTTGCAATGTATTAGCAGATTTCTCCATTTAGCTGCATTAGCTATTATTCCAACAACTTATTGTTAAAAGTTAATGTAAAATTTCTTGTTTTTGTAAGCAACGAATACCTTCATTTTCTATTCATTTTTAAAAATCATAAATGTTAGAAAGTTAGACCCTTTTATCAAAACAGTGAAAACATTTGTAATGATGACTGAATAATTTTCCAATACTGTACATATTTTATTCGTGAAATGTACTTCCTAGACCACATGCGACAATTACTTAGACATTCTTGTTTCTTTCCAATTCAAGAATAAATCCAGGTAATAATATTCTTTATTACATCTCTGCAAAATAAAAAATAAATAGCAGGCAGACATAATTTAAAAGGAGCATTTCTACATAATGGGGTGAAACTTGACATTTGATGAATACGCAGATGAAATGCTGGTTAGCTTATGTATATTCAGATGTATTTTCTGAATTATTTTTGAAGCATAGTTTATGCATTTCTTTCCTATCTTTATAATATCTTTAATAACCTATAAAAGGGCAATATTGTTTCGAGGTTTCTTTCAGAATGCGGCTTAGCCTGAAATAGGTTGGATAAAACTGTAGTTCAGTTTACCCCCTAAGCTTGACCTCTTCTGAAGATAAGCCATGTACTTAGTCTTGCTCTCCAAATTCATGGTACGATAATGATAACAACACTGTTGGGTCATTCTAATCTCCCAAACAATGAGCATCATATGGCAGAAGAGGCAAAAGTACTTGCTCGTAATCTTCACTGCCCCTCTGAATTGGGGCCAGAGCCAGTGGTTATTCTCTATAGAAGCCAGCACTTAGAAAGCCTGTGAGCCTTCAGCAGCATCTCACATAGCTCAAATGACTATCTATAAAAAAAAAAAGTCCTTTCAGTCTAAAAAAATCGCTTACTCTTAGGGCAGTGGTTCTCAACCATTTTAATGCCGTGACCCCCAACCGGTCGTAGGTCGAGGACTAAACCGGTCGTAAGTCGAGGACTAAACCGGTCGTAAGTCGAGGACTACCCAACCAGTCGTAAATCGAGGACTTTCCCTGCCCGGGAGCGCCGTGCATGCGTGGTTCCGCCCCCTGTGCCGGCTGAGGCGTAGCTGGCAAGCGGCAGAGATGGAGCAGGCCGACCACCAGCTGGCCCAGTTCAAGGGAGGCAAGGCACCCGCCGGAAAAGGGAAAAAAAATGGCGGACAGCCTTGCTTGGCGACCCCCGTGAAATGGTCGATCGACCCCAAATGGGGTCGCGACCCATAGGTTGAGAACCGCTGTCTTAGGGCAAAAGAAATCAGTTAAGGAAAGCTCATCTGTAAGTGATGTTTTACTGTCCACTTAGTCCATGTTTAAAATGTCTTCAGCAGTTTGTCAGACATTTGGAATTATAAAGTAATTCTACCAACAGATCAGATTCACTGGGCAGCCAATGAACAATTGTAAGCAGCTTCAGAAATTCTATGGGGAAGAGGGACCCAGTCAACCACTCACAATGCAAACCCAATAAAAATGTAGAGGTACAGTCCGAGGAGCTTCTTTTAGCGAGGGTTAGAAAGATCTAAGGAACTTTAAGGAGATTTTTTTTTCTGTACTTCAAGTTGTCCTCTTTCTTACAAAAAAAGAAAAGATAACAAGAGAATGTTTATTTTAAGGACTGCAGCAATGGATATTGGTCACTTCTGAAAGGGGATATGTTAAAAGGTAGTCTACAATTTTTTTAAAAAAAGCTCTCTATATTCAATACTTTTGAAAGATACCACAATTTGTGAATGTATGCAATATCAAAAGCTGATTTTAGGCTGTTCTGAAAGCTTGTTTTTTTTTTAAAAAAAAAAAAAACAATTCAAAATTATATGCTCAACATTATTTGGTTGCTTTTTGTTAATATTCTTTCAAGGGCCCATTTCCTATATTGGTTAAATTCCAAGTTTTTTTAAAAAGAAATTGGCTGAAATAAAACCACATTGTTTCAATATCAACAGATTATTGTCAAACATTATTCTCCCAGAATGCTCTTAATAGGAAGGAAAAAGAGGATAATCTCATTTTAGATTAAACTAGACTCAGTCAGATATTATGATTCTAGAACTTTACAGTCATGCATGTCTTAGCAATATTAACTGTTATATTGACTAATAATTACCCAGGTATGAATTATTACCATTAAAGGGAAACCTATGTGACATTTCTAAAAAGTTGGTAATGACTGGGCAGACTCTGTTTCATATTTCCATTTTGCCTTGAAGCTTACTGGATGACTTTGAGTTAATCACTATTTTTCAGTAATTAGGTGAAAGGGTGGAGATAAAACTGGAGGGAAATGTCTATGCAGGCTTTGTGTTCCAGAATACCAGTAAATTGGGAAGTAAGGCTGTATGCCTAAATTTATTTTGGCCTCTCCTAATTATTATTTTTTTGTTAGATGGGCTCAAATAAATCTTTCCAAATCTCTGCCACCACGAAGATTTAGAGTAGCCAAAGGTAAGGCCAGATACTGATGATGGTCATGGTAGTGGTGGCGGTAGAGATATTTTCCCCAGGATATTGCTCTTTTGTAGTGGAGCTGGGAGAGGCAATTCAATGGGCAGGTTCTAACTAAGATGCCAAGCATGTCTACTGACAATTCTTCTTCCTCTACAATCAAGATCAGCAGAACTCTTGGTAGATTTGGACTTCAATTTCACATCTGCTTTTCCCAATTCAGAGGCAGCTCTTTCTGGCTCATTACGATAGCCTAACTTTACATTTGCATCCACAGAGAAGAAAGAGCATAGCTTGAGTTTCACTTGAAAAGTAGTCAATCATCTCATTCCATCCTCAACTTATTGTTTATACATAATAATGAAATGCATAGCAATGTCACTAGCCAATTGTGTTTTCTACATTAAGCCATAGTAAAACAAGCATGACTTAATATAGCGTACAAATCCAATCACTTTCTGCTGTAAAACTCCGTGAACAAATATACTATGATGCAAAAAATTATTGCATCTACACATTAAGCCGCAATTCACACTATCTAAACCACTATGCAGTTTACAGTAAGCCAATATTGCAATATGAGCTGGATTAGCTTATGCTAACCCCACAGACATTTTGGAAACCTTTAAGTTTGACATTGCTGTGCTTAAGCCACTTAAGTAAATTCTTGCAACTGATGTTTCTTTTTCCAGAACCATGGGTTCTGAAAAAAAAAACGATAGATTGAATTAAATTTACTCTATTGAAGTAAGTTTCAATGCTTAGGAAAATCAAATAATTAAGCTGTCCTGGACTGTATCATTGCAAATAGTGAGCAGGAACACCATTTTGGAATGCTTGCAGATGACTAAGAAAAAAAACCCACTATGAATTTGATAAAATAATATGCTGGTGAGAAAGAATAATAATGCAAGGACCCTACCAGGGCGAGAGAACAAATTGTACTCTTGTGCCGGTATGGGTTCAATGTGCTCTAAGTGTTGAATACTGATACAGAAAGTCAGGTCTTAAGATGGATAAGACATTAGGTCATGCAAGTTCATTGTCTCATTAGTGCTGGCCTGTGTACATTCCTGTTTTTAAACTAATACCCCAGATAAAATAATGGAAGCCTAGAAAAAAAAATGACATAAACCATCTCACCGCAGAGGGATGTATTTTTCAAAGTCACTTTATGACATGCTTGTGAGCCTTTCAAATCCCCTTGGACCAGGGTTCGCTCCACCCATCTTGACATGTACCCAGTGATAATTCCTGTTTCAGAGCTATTTGGTTTAGCAGAAGCAAGGAGATAAGAGGAATTACAAGCATATGGGAAAAGAAAAGAAAAGCTTTGTGTTCTCTAGTTGGTACCAGGGATGGGATTGTTTCCAGGTAGGTCCAGCTAATCCACCACAAAAGCACCCTGTGGGTCTGTTCAGAATCAGACATAAACCTATAAAGTTCAGGGAGTTCACAGATAAGCTTAAATCTCTGGACTAATGTCCTGCCCTCAATTAACCCAATTGTCCTTCAAGTAGCAATTAATACCTGCAGTCAAGGAAGGTATTCCTTTGGGATAGTATTTTCAAAATATGTTGTCTCCTTCTAAAAATGACAGACAACAATCAGCAAGATTAATCTGTGCAAGCTCCACTGAAAGGAAGAAAATCTGCAGCTGATTTCTGAATGGCTTGCCTCACAATTCTTAATCTATATGTGCTTATTTTCAGCTTTTCTTTGTATCACCTCTTAGATGAAATAGTCAGGAAGCTGATTTCAATGAAGCCTGTTGAAGGTGAGGAGAAAATGATCAAAATACTGCTCCACTTGCAGTAGGACCCTTTACCAGTTTGTGAAGCGTTAAGGAAAGGAATTTCAGTATTGGAACCATTTTAAGAAATTGGAGAGTTTCCAGGGCCACTCACACATCCATACAATTGGTCATGGAGAGGACTCTATGTATGTCCAAGAAATTCTTGTCCCAGAAGGGAAAGCAGTTTCAAAGCAAGTCTGCCATTGCAATTCTGCCTCTCTTGATCCCGTGCCCTGCACACACTAGATCCACCATTTTAATAAGGTGGCACCCTTATTAAATTATAGCTATTTGCCATAAATTTCACATAAATTGAAAAGCTAGTGAAAACTAAAAATGGAACACTGGACTGAAAAGCCACATCAAATGAGGCTTTATCAAAAAAAAAGAAAAAATCAAGCAGTTTGTTTTCACAATGAAACACAAATCTTTGTATTATTCTCATGCTGGCCTAGAAACCAGGAGGCTGTGGGTTCTAGGCCCACCTTAGGTGTGAAAGTGGCTGGGTGACTTTGGACCCGTCACTCTCTCGCAGACCAACCCACCTCATTGTGTTGCTGTGGGGTAAACGTGGAGGAGGAAGGAGTATTATGTATGTATAGAATAATAAGAAATAGTTTTGCTACTTGTAAAGTAATAAAGACAGGATAAAAAATCTAATCTAATAATAATAAATAATTGTCCTAATCTTTATTGTCTACCACATACTAAGGAAAAATTAGCTCTCCACTACTTGATTCTCTAACTGATGAAGAACTGTGGAAAGATTTTTTTTCCACCACTTGGCAGGACAATTCAGATGACTGAGTTACCATCTGATAAATTATTATCTGTATTCATCAGTTATATTCAAAATTCCCAATAGAAATTTGTTTTCTTTTCAGTTTACCCAATGAAGACAGTTCTCTGGGCAGATATCCAAGACAAGCTGGAGATGTTGGAACTTGCACAGAATTGATTTAGAAATGATCAAAGCTTTCCCAACATTTGAATAGAAATGAGGTCATCAAGACACTTACAAATCTTGCCTTGTACACTGGGAGCTTTTACCTCCCAAACTCAGACATATGTGACCTAGCTTGTATGATTATGCCAGATTCACTGAAAGACACATTTTCTACCTGTGGTCCCCATTCATTTTTGATAGTTATGGCACCTAATTGAAAATCATTGCCTACCCTGCCTTCCAACCTAGTTAAGATTAATTGTGCTTCAATACATGACAATGAACAACAGTTAACTGGAATAGTTTCCAATTTCCTCAAAATAGCTCAAAAGATAAAGGAGGAAGATGTACATTTGAGGATTGTGCAGTTAAAGCCACAGTTTAGTGGCCAATGTTGAAATGAACATTTCCTTGTTAGTAAGACATGCAGTACTGCAGCCACACCTGATTTCTCACTGAAAATGAGGTGATCTTTTGCTAAATCCTTCAGCACATTTGATTAAAACTCATTTGCCAAAATGAAACAAATTCAACAGCGATACAGTTTGGAAAGGTGAAAAAGAGCTGATAGAGAAGTATCACGAGGTATAATACATGTTGAAACACCCTCTAATTATGTATTTATCCAGCTTACTACACAATTTGTGGGGGGAGGGGGTGTTTATAATTAGAGGTTATGAAAATGTCTACCTAGCAATATTATAATACCTAAATATAGCACTCTTCCTGAAGCCTTTTAAGTTAAGAAAAAAGCTGAAGACCAAATTTTTATTAACAGACAAATAACACTTGCATGGAATCTGTTAGTAAGTTAAATCAGCCAAAATGGTTTCTGGTATAAATTTTTAATATCATGCATGTACTAGTTCTTGCCCTTGCAGTAACATTCTGGACTTGGGACTATTAACACCAAGAGCAGATCAAAAACTGAATGTTCTTGTTTCTCTACAGATTTGTTTTTTCTTGTAACTAGGATTTAGACGAACAGCATTTAAATAAACAGCAATGACCAAAAATACTGTCACTAGATCAGATAATTATGTGAGGAGAACCTAGCTCATGCTTCCATTTGGAAGATTGTTAAATCTCTAATGAGATTTCTAAACTATATTCCCCTTTGAATCAGAAGAGACCTTATTTTAAAGGGCCTTGAAATTTCAAATATTTTCTGCCATAAAATATTTCAAAAAATTAAAAAAATTAAAAAAATCAAATATTTTCAAACATAAATCAATTTAAACAAAGTTAAGATACTCAAAGAATTGTCATGAAAGCCCATAAAAATAGCTGATTTTGCTAATTGCTCATTCCCATTCCACAATAGTATAAACTTCAGTAAATACCAGTTCCTGAAAACTCATGGAAGATTGGATCATCAGTTACTAACAGAAGAGATATGGAATGAATCATACAATGTCTTTGCTGGTCTTTGGTGGCATCTCATTTTAAGGAACTAACTCAAGAGCCATACTCCTGCTCTTTTATTTAATTACATTTTATTAATACCACTTTACAATGCCTTGGTAAGGCCACACTTGGAATACTGCATCCAGTTTTGGTCACCACAATGTAAAAAAGATGTTGAGACTCTAGAAAGAGTACAGAGAAGAGCAACAAAGATGATTAGGGGACTGGAGGCTAAAACATATAAGGAACGGTTGCTGGAATTGGGTATGTCTAGTTTAACAAAGAGAAAGACGAGGGGGGACATGATAGCAGTGTTCCAATATCTCAGGGGCTGCCACAAAGAAGAGGGAGTCAGGCTATTCTCCAAAGCGCCTGAAGGCAGGACAAGAAGCAACGAGTGGAAACTAAGCAAGGAGAGAAGCAATCTAGAACTAAGGAGAAACTTCCTGACAGTTAGAACAATTAACCAGTGGAACAACCTGCCTCCAGAAGCGGTGAATGCTCCAACACTGGAAGTCTTTGAGAAGAAACTGGACAGCCATTTGTCCAAAATGGTATAAGGTTTCCTGCCTGAGCAGGGGGTTGGACTAGATGACCTCCAAGGTCCCTTCCAACTTTACTATTATTATTATTATTATTATTATTATTATTATTATTATTATTATTATTATTATTATTATTATTATTATTATTTCACATTTTATTCAGTTACACTTTGTGTTGGACAGCCTGGAATTACACTATTGTTCTCACCATGTGAATCATGGGGTTGGAAGAAACTTCTCTTTCCTCTATATGACAATCCATTAGATCAGTGTTTCTCAGTCTCAGTAGCCAGCATGCTGTATGGCGAATTCTGGGAGTTGAAGTCCACACATCCGAAATTTGTTGAGGTTGATATTAGATATTAGAAAGCTGCCATATCTCCGCTCAATGGTCTCTGTAAGCTAAATATACCCAAATCTTGGGTAGGACTTGGCTTCCAGACACTTTACCACAGGCCTCCTATGAACTTTCCCACTTTGTAAATATCTTTTTATAGGTTAGGGTACTCAAAATTGGACACAGTACTTCAAAGGGGGACTTAAAACAGCAGAATTATTTTCCATGATCTGAACTCTATAGTCTTGAAATCCAAAAGAAACATTTGCCTTTTTAACAAGTGCATCATATTGCTGGCTCATGTACTACTTGTCATCTATTAAAACACCCAGA
>NW_015386910.1:31982-36620 GCF_001527695.2 Protobothrops mucrosquamatus | reverse complement strand
GGCACCCTGAGGAGACCCTCTCTGTGGGAGCGTATCGGCCGATGAGAGGTAATCTGAGGCAGAAGGCGGTCTCGGAGATAACCAGGTCCGATGCCATGGAGCGCTTTGAAGATGATAATCAACACCTTGAAGCGCACCCGGAAAGCCACCAGCAGCCAGTGCAGCTCGCGCAACAGCGGCGTTACATGGGAGCGACGAGATAAGAACTCTGACATCTGCTTTGCAATCTAAATATAACCATGGAACTGAAGAATTTTAGAATTGGAAGAGATTTGGAGATTGTCTACGGTAGTTCAGCTCCTGCTCTGTGAATGGTAGGTACATACCGTTGGTGGAAGCAGTTCTAGAGATCCCTGACAAATGGCTCTTTCCGAAGCTGATTTAATAGCTCAACCAAAGAAGAGCCCACCAGATTTCAGAGTAATCTCTGGCAAATAGCTCTTGCTGTTAGGAACTTTCTTCTAATGCTTACCTGCCATTTCATCCACTAGGATTAGTTCTGATCTATTATGTTTGGTGTTCTGTGAGGCATCGACGAGGCAGCAGGTGAACAAACAACTCTTTATTAAAGGTTTAAACAGAAGCCTGAGGAACTGCAGCTCCACCCCTATTTATACACTCAACAACTAGGTGGCAGCCAATAGGATTCAAGTATTAGTTCCCACTTTAACACAAGATAATTAGCATGTAGACAGCAAGTCTGGCTCTTAACTGACAGAGTCTTATGACCATTTTTTCAACAATTCCAAGTAATTCACCTCAATATATTACATCAGACATGTCAAACACAAGGCCCCGGGGCCAGATGCGGCCCGCGAAGTGGTTTCATGTGGCCCACGAAGCCATCCTGGAAACAGTGAGGGAATGGTCCCCTCTGCCTTGGTCCTGGCCCAGGCCAGCCGGGAGCCAATGTACAATTTTGTGGTGGCCATCTATGCTGAAATGCATTCAGTCTTAGCTCCATAAACCCCCCACCCACCCTCTGCATGGCCTGAGAGGAACAGTGAGGCTCCTCCAGTGGACCATGCCTTGGCACTTGCCCTGGTCCCACCCCTTCTGCCAGAGACCCTCAGATCTATCCCACTTCTGCCCAGGCCCCCACAGGCACTCTTGACACGAACGATGCAGAGCTGGCCACACCCACCCAGTAGGCCACACCCAGTCCATCCACATCCACCCAGTAGGCCACACCCACCCAGGCCACACCCATCCAGGCCCCTGAGGGCAACCGCAATGCTGATGTGGCCCTCAATGAAATTGAGTTTGACACCCCTGCATTACATGATCTATAGTGCCTCTGAGAGTATTCTGCTCTGTCCTCTGGGTAAGGCCCTTTCAGCTACCTGAAGACAATTATCCGTACTCTCCTTAGGTATCCCTTCTCCAAGTTACACATACCTTCTATGACTAAGTTTCCAAATCCCACAAGATCTAATTTGTTGCTCTACTTTTTAGGCTGATTCTAGAACTGTGACCCTTCTGTTTTCTCTCTTCAAGTAGCCTTTCTGTTTTCTTTTCTTTTTAAATGTGAAAAAAAGGGAATGCTACATCATGCTTTTTAATTAGTAGTCCTTGGAGCCTTTGACTGTTGGATGCTGCTAGCAATGGTTTTGAGCCCTATAAGCATTTCACAGGGCTGCTAGAAAGCACATTGTGGAAGAACTATCTACGGTAGTTTCCTTCTTTTATTTTATCAGTGCAGGGCTGATTCTAGGCCTGGGTAAACTAGANCCCACTTTGTAAATATCTTTTTATAGGTTAGGGTACTCAAAATTGGACACAGTACTTCAAAGGGGGACTTAAAACAGCAGAATTATTTTCCATGATCTGAACTCTATAGTCTTGAAATCCAAAAGAAACATTTGCCTTTTTAACAAGTGCATCATATTGCTGGCTCATGTACTACTTGTCATCTATTAAAACACCCAGATCCTTTTCATATTACTCTTGCTAAGCAAGTCTCCCCTATCCTATAGTTCTGCCTTTCAATTTGGTCTCCTAAACTATTTGCTTAAGGCTGACTATATCTTCCTGAATCCTCTCTTTCTCTTCTAAAGAGTTAGTTACTCCTCTTAGCTTTGAGTCATCTGCAGATTTAATAACCATCCCCTCACTTCCTTCATTCCACTTATTAATTTAAATCACTGTTTCTCAATTTTGGCAACCTTTAAGACGTATGGACCTCAACTCCCAGAATTCCCCAGCCAGCATTCTGAGAGTTGAAGTCCACACAGCTTAAAGTTGTCCAGATTGAGAAACAAAGGTTTCACTGTTGAACACTGCAAATCCTATGACAATCCTCTCAATAATATTCTCCAAGCTGATACGGAGCTATTTAGGATATTCTCTCAATGCAATCGTTCAGTCAATTTTGAACCCATCAAATATAGCTCACATTTTACCATTTCATTAATGCCCGTGTCATGCGAGTCTCTGCTAAAGGCTTTGTAGGAACTATATATTTTTTTGCTCAATATTAGGATGTGGTACTTGTTTGTAATGCAATTATAGCAAATCTTGTGAGCCATTTCTCCTAAAAGCTTTGAGATGCTAACACAAGTCAGTGAAAACAGTTCGTTCTGGTTGCTCTTCCTTCCTATTGTTGTGGCTATTGAGTATGCCATAGACAATGTTGAAAATCTGCTACTTTTCAGGAGCTTATCCTCTACCACAATAACTGCTTTCATAATCGTTCTTTGTCCATGAGGAAACTTGTCTCCAGACTAATGAGAACTGGAAGCAAGTTGGGCAATTAAATAAAGTTCAGCTTGAACAGCTCTGAGATACCACCAGTTAGCCTTGCTTTACAATAGACATGAGAAACCTTTTCACTGTTGGGGGAGACACATGCATATATGACTGCATTTTCAGAAGGATAGCTTTACCTGTAAAACTGCTGCAAACAGAAGGTTAACTGTTGCTTAGGCTTCCTAACCTTGCAGCCTGTTTTTTCTGGCCATACCATAGCTCATCATCCATAGTCCCAGCAATTCTAAAATACTCTCAGTGCAAAAGCCAAAACATTAGATGTTCTAGCTTCCCAACTGAGCATTTCTGTATGGTGCTTTACACAAAATGGCAAATGTTGTTATTCCCAATATCTTTGGAGAGGCATTTTGATGGAGTGGTTAAAGACATCAGGCTACAAACAAGGATGCTGGAAGTCCTAGTGAAGTCCTTAGGCATAAAGTCAGCTGGGTTATCTTGGGCCAGTCATTTTCTCTCAGTCCTGGGAAGGAGGCAATGGCAAACCACTTCAAAAATGTTCCAAGAAAACTTGTCCAGACAGTTGCTAAGAATTAGTGCAGACTTGAAGGCACATGCACGCGCACTTGCACAGAGAGAGAGAGAGAGAATATTGTTGGGATCGCTACTTTTGCACTGAAGAGGCTCTATGGTTCTTGGGTTTGCTGCATCAAAAACTTTGAAGAAGTTGGAAGTAGCAGCAGCAGCAAGCCAAGATTGGAAGGCAAGTGGAAAAGAGGTGATAGGTTTTCTGGATATCTGTGACAGACAATATCAGGAACCACAGATTGTCTACCTTGGCTTTGAAAGCTGAACTGAAATTTTGTTTGTTCCCCCTGGTGCAAGTGTGTAAGACCCCAGCACCTTATTCTAAAGGGCAATTTTTCCCAATCCAGTGCTTTCCAGATCCTTTGGGGCTACAGTTTCATAAACCCCCAGCCAGAGTTGATTTTTAGGAAGTCCCAACAGATTTGGAGGGCACCAGCAGAATTTGTCTGGAAAGCACAGAGGTTTTAAAGAAGAGTGGTTGTAAATACTCAGCACTCTTGCTAAACTGTAATTCCCAGAATACTTGTCTGAAAGCCAAAGCAATCCACTTAATATAAAACCAGCATATTTTGTACTACGCATCTGTGCTTTTCAGACATTGTAAATTTAGCCACCTAAATTTGCTCTACTTTTCTACTTCCTCAGCTCCACGACTTACTGTGACTCATTTCCTTAGAAATAATCAATAAGCTCCTAGATAATAGGTTGAACAAGACAAAGATTGACTTTCTCAGGGTTTTTGTAAGAGAAAACAACCAGGACAACGTCTGAAACCTCAGATTCAACCAGCGAAGTCTGCTTTATAAAAGTTGCATACAATTCAGCTGAGATTTTCTGCAGGTGAAGAGGATTGTAAGATAATTTTAAAAGCAGGCAGATCACAGGATACATGCTTGTTTGGCAAGTATTAGGTTTTCTGCTATAGTGTATTATACATGGAGGTTATGTGATCTCAAATAATTGTACCAATTATGTAATTTGATATAATTAGACTAATTACATAAACAGGGAATCATTTACTTAGTTATTCCAAAACCAATGTTGGAAGAACATTAAAGAACCTGATTATTTTTTCTCTTATCTGCGCTGCTACAAGTCAGGTATGACGCCATGGAAAACAATAGATTTATACTGACATTAAACTGGTATGAATAGAAAACCTTTATGAATTGCATACCCATATACCCAGGGGTCTTAGCCATCAGAATATAATTAAATTGTCTATAGTGCTTTGCGTGAACGAATGGCATCCTAGGCTGATTCAATTCCAGTGTGTGGAAATAAAATGGCTTTTCTAAAGTCTTTACATTTGTTTTCGTCCAATGCAGCAAGCAGAACTCAAAT
>NW_015386910.1:27775-30008 GCF_001527695.2 Protobothrops mucrosquamatus | reverse complement strand
AAAAAAGGGAATGCTACATCATGCTTTTTAATTAGTAGTCCTTGGAGCCTTTGACTGTTGGATGCTGCTAGCAATGGTTTTGAGCCCTATAAGCATTTCACAGGGCTGCTAGAAAGCACATTGTGGAAGAACTATCTACGGTAGTTTCCTTCTTTTATTTTATCAGTGCAGGGCTGATTCTAGGCCTGGGTAAACTAGACAGTCACCCACAGCAGCAAATTTTAGGGGGCACCCAAATTGAAAAGATTTCCAAACTACACAATATGAATATAATATCAGGTCCTCATTCCTCATTGCTTTAGAACATTTTCTTCCTACGCTTTTAAAGTATACCTACAAAGTTGGGTGAGTGGTAGTGAACAGCACACTAACCAAGCATTGCAAGTCACAAAAAAAGAAATTATTATTACAGCTAAGGGCCTCAGGAAGCTGATAATACTACTGAAGCAAGACAAAGGACTGATAGGAAGGTACCGAGCGACTGAGTCAAATGGCCTTCAGTTTATCAAATTTATACTTGGAAAAGAGTAATGGCACATACCAGTGCAGAATATAATATATAATTGCAGAATTGTTGTCACGTGACAACAACATGTGTTGCTGTTTATCTACTGTGATTCAAAATAAATATGGTAAAAATGTCTGAGAAAAGAAAAAATGTTCAGGACTGAAAACTGTAAGTGTAAAGTACAAAATCTTGAAGAATAAAAAAGAAAAAAGAAAGTGCCTTTTAAAAATTCCTAACAAAATCAGAAAGTGAGCCGAATCCCAGGGGGCACCAGGATATGGTTTTGCCAGGGCACCCAAATGTCTGGAGCCAGTCTGGGTCAGTGGCCATCTTTCCATGAACGAGCATGCCTTTCGTGGCATCCGTTTTGTGAATGTTCTCACTGTGTGCTCTTAAAACTACAAAGTCTAATTCCATTACAGTTATTTTTTTATTCAATTAAATGACAAAGAAATTACTGAATTCTGTGAGATACGGGACATGTATTACAACTGGTTAGAATTGAGGAATAAAAAAGTACGAGAAGCAATGTAAATAAATGTAAGAGATATAGGACATAGTATTGTTAAGAAAAAAGAAAAAATGTATTTTGTTTTGTGTTGTTTGTAAAGGGAAAAAGGAAAAAAAATTTAAAAAAAAAAACTACAAATCCTAACCTACCCTGCCCCTAACCAAAGGCCTAGCTGAAAAGGAGGATGAAAGTAGTGCAGGATTTTATGGATGTTTCAGGATGGTGACTTTACATTATCTTGATTTGGCTACCCCAAAGCAAAGACCCCAGTTTGAAACATGGGTCCTGAGGAAACAAAGCTTAAGTCTGTGTGGCTAAGGGATCAAGCTTATGCGAATTAATATATCCATTCCACGATTTCAAGCATGGGAAAGAAACAGCCTGCTTCGCTTTGCCTCAGTCCCAACATTTAGTTACATTCTTATTGCAATTCTTTTTAGAAAGTCACACCACAACTGACGTTAATGTGAGCTTTCCCAGTGATTTCATAAGGCAGAAGTATCTTTCTTAGTGGACTCTGTTGCAACAGTCACTCTAATTCCAAGGTTGAAACAGAAACCCTGAGGAAGGGAGAGATTTAGCTGACAGAGGGAAGAGGAGAAAAAGTTCCGAAAATTTAAAAGGAAGCAGGTTGCACTCTGCCTATCAAGAATTAATTCTATTGGGTCCAGGCCAGGGGTAGGCAATCTTGGCTCTTTTATGACTCGTGGACTTCAACTCTCATGCTGGCTCAGGAATTCTGGGAGTTGAAGTCCACGAGTCATAAAAGAGCCCAGGTTGCCTACCCCTGGCCTGGACCCATGTTTGTTTGTTTTTTTTAAAAAAAAAAAAAAAAACTCAGGCTGGAGAATTTAATAGCAAGGGTTTAAGAAGCAAAAAAAATAAGACACACATTCTGTGTTTGACTTTTATGCACTTCAATAATGAAAGCTTGATTTTATACTTGGGAGTTCTCTCAGATTCTGACTTGTCCCCTGAATTTAGGTAATGGTATTACAGGGAACAGATTTACATAACTGTAAATAGAGGGATTCCTTGGCTTACAACCATTTGTTTAGTGACCGTTCCACATTACAATGCCACTGAGAAAAGAGACTTATGACCAATCTTGGCACTTACGACTGTTGCAGCATCCCCATGGTCATGTGATCAAAATTTGCACACTTGAGCGACTCATATGTATTTACAATGGTTGCAGCATCCCAGGGTAATAC
>NW_015386910.1:0-26492 GCF_001527695.2 Protobothrops mucrosquamatus | reverse complement strand
CTATAGTCAGCGATGGGGTCAGCTGACTATGCCGAGGCGCCGGCAGCCACAGCCACTCAGTCTTGGAAGGGTTGAGCCTGAGTCTGTTCCTCCCCATCCAGACCCGTACGGCCTCCAGGCAACGGGTCATCACGTCAAGGGCAACGTTGGGGTGGCCTGGGGTGGAAATGTACAGCTGCGTATCATCAGCGTACTGATGTTACCTTCCCAACGAAGTGGTACCTAATTTATCTATTCCCATTTCCATGCTTTCGAACCGCAAGGTGGGCAGGAGGTTGGGCAAGTAACAGGACTCATCCTGTTGCACAGATGACAAGCTCACAATCTTTAACTGCACCCCCTTTTGATACTATACTTACCAGGTGATAAATCAATACACATCGATAAAAGAGCTTTTAAACTTGAAATGTATGGGGGGAAAACATTCCCTTTCACAACACAATCTTTTGAACAGCATGACTGTTCTGTGAAAAAGGATACAGCATCCCTCCTTGACGAATTTTGCGACACCACAGAGTTCTATGGAAAAAGTATTTGCTCCTCTTTGGATTTTCTCGTGTCTTTGCTACTCAATGTTATCAGAGTCTAAGTGAAAAAATAACACCAACGCTTGGTGCTTGCTTCACTTATTTGCAAAGCAATCATCCAACATTCAAGGTGCCAATGTGAAAATGAAATTGCCCTTTTAGAACCAATAACTGATGGTGGCAACAGTAGCTGACAACCAAATGTGTCTTGTAATTAGTGATTGCTCTTTCACTTCTTTGTGTAGGAATTTTAGCCCATTCCTTCATGAATTGCTTCTACTCAGTAACATCTGTGGGTTTTCTAGCAGAAACTGGACCCTAACTATGTCTGTGGAGGGCGGATCTGGAGCCTGATGTGGCTCTTCCATATTGTTATAATTGTCCTTCATACATTGTTTGTGGCTTAGGCAGTGGGTTTCATTATGCTACTTTCCCCATGGATCCATTTTTGCTGATATAGCCGCAAACACTGACTTTAGCCAAAGCAGGAGAAGCCTACAGACCATTGGATGTTGTTTTGGGGTCCTCTGTGGCCTCCTGGATGAATTTATCCAGAGTTGTTAAAATGATTTTTATAGGGACACTATTGGGAAGCTTCACTGTTGTCCCAATTCATCTCCATGTTGAGTCTCTGAATCTCTGAATGTGGGTATTTACATTATGTACTTACATGTATTTATAGACAATCCAGTTCCTAAGATTTTGGATAGTTTACCAATATAGGGTTAAAATATGAATAAATCCGCTACCAACCCCCCCCCCCCAAAAATCTCACAAACAATACCAACATCATTAAAATCAAATTGCAAATTCTCCTGTGATCAAAACAGCCTTTGTGGTTCTACTAAAAAAATCAATGCCCAAAACTCCAGACATAATTCCAGAAACAGACTCTCAAAATAGGGAGGTATCATGGAAAAGGGCTTCTTGGGGGGGTTTTGTCCTCTTCACTCTTCCTTGGGGAAGAATTTTATGTATTCCTACTCTACTTGCACCAGAGGCAGATCCCTTTAGGAAAGGATGGCCTTTAGGTATCCTGGAGCAAAACCATGTGGGCCTTATAGACTAAACCAGTATAATGATTAGTGCAGTGAGCAGATGAATGCTACTACATTACAATGCAGGGGTCCTCAACTTTGGCAACTTTAAGACTTTAAGCTTTGCTGGCTGAGGAATTCTGGGAGTTGAAGTCCACAAGTCTTAAAGTTGCCAAGGTTGAGGACCCCTGCAATAATGGCTTCATCCGCCCATTGCCTGGCTACCATATGTTGTATTAACTGCAATGTCAAAGGTAGCCCCTTTTCAAAGGAGTCATCAAGTGAATCATGGAATCACTTGGGCTGGAAGGGACCTTGGAGATCTTCTAGTCTAATCCCTGCCCAAGCCAGGAGTCCTTATACCATTCTGAGCAATAGCAATAGCACTTAGACTTAGATACTACTTCACAGTACTAAGAGGTTTACAGAGTCAGCCTATTGCCCCCCCCCCCAACAATATGGGTCCTCATTTTACCGACTTGGAAGGTGGGAAGGCTGAGTCAACCTTGAGACATTCAGAATCAAACTCCTGACAGAAAGCAGTGAGTTAGCCTGTAGTACTACATTCTAATCACTGTGCCATCACGGCTCTTGGGCAAATGGATGTCCAAACTTTTCTTGAAAATCTCCAGCAATGGAGCATCCACGACCCTGGAAAGCAAATTATTCCATTGATTAATTGCTCTTACTGTTGTGAAATTTCTCCTTGATTCCAAGTTGGATCTCTCTTCAATGAGCTTCCACCCAGTGCTTCTTGTCCTGCGCTCAGGCACTTTGGAGAATAAGTCAATGCCTTCATTGCTGTGACAGCCCCTCAAATATTGAAACAGCTATCGTGTCTCCTCCAATCCTTCTCTTTTTTAGGCTAGACATACCTAATTCCCTTAACCCAGGGGTCTTCAAACTTGGCCCTTTTATGACTCGTGGACTTCAACTACCAGAATTCCTCAGCCAGGCACGCTGGCTGAGGAATTCTGGGAGTTGAAGTCCACAAGTCATAAAAGGGCCAAGTTTGAAAACCCCTGCCTTAATCATTCATTGAACAGTTTAGCCTCCAGACCTATCGTCTTTGTTGCTCTTCTCTGCACTCTTTTTAGGGTCACATCATTTATTTTGATTCTCTTGTTTATATTCTTGTCTTTCCTCTGTAGGCAAGACAGCATTTGTATGCAAGAAGGAGTCTTCGTTTCTATGAGGTTATTGAATGTACCTTCCTGAAAGCAAGGCTGGATGAACACTACTGTAGATAACCGACAAGAATTGGAGACTTTCCTACCTTCTAGCCATCCTTTGGGTTTTTGCAGCCTTCAGTTACAAATTTCCATAGTACTGTATGCAACTTCAGTGACTTTTAGGAATGGTTATATGAAAACTGTGCTTTCTTGTTGGGTGATATTTTTGGTAAAGTAACACTATTGTTTATATTGATTTGACAAAGACAGATCATTTTTCAACTTAAATTGTGATGTCTCAGGAGCTGATTACCACCATTACCCAAACAGAAAAATCAAAATAACTTAAAACAGCTTCATTGGAATAATAATGTATTGTTATGAGAGCATTAAATGTTTTGAACATGTGTGACTTGATGTCTATTTTTTAAATAGTTTTTAAAATGAGAGACAGATCTAGGTCTCCCCTCTGTACACAAAGAATTACCTGGAGAATAGAAAGAAAGGGGAATTTTGATTGAGAAGTTTTTATCTTCTTTCAATTCTAGTATAAATTTGTAAATAGGGGGATCTTCCTTGGGCTACAATATTTATTTGTTTTCTAAACTGATATCTGGGATAAGATGGCATCCCTAGCTACTTCCCAGTATCTGGCAGGACACATTACATCTCCACCAGCTATTTCAAATTATCCAAGATGATTTTATTTTCAAAGAATTATTCTCTGTTAATTTCTTTCTATTCTAACCTTGCTCTGTTGCTATTTTGCCCATAATAAGCCATTTCTGTCCTAAAATGTTAATATAAATTAATATTGCCACATGATAATGATGGTGGTTGTAAACAAGCATGGAAGCATATATGAATGTTATAATATGAAATAATTACAGTGTACTACTTAAACAAGTGCCTTACAATGTGTTGTCCATGCAGGTTGGGGATTCTGGAAGTTGAAGTTCAGCATATCTGGAGTGCACCATTGTGGGAAATACTGAACTTTCCCACTGTCAAAAACCTTCCCAGCATTTAAATCACTGCAGAGAATAAATGAATGCAGCCTAAGCCAGGAGCTGAAGACACTTCAACCATGCATTATTTTGTAGAGTATGGGGGCTTTGCAAAGTAATCCTTGCTTTGACAATAGGGATTTTAAAAACACAAATCTGTTTTCCTCTTTAAATAATGGAGGGAAGGCACAAGGCTGTTTGGGCCAGGGTATCAGAAGATATGTTTGCTGGGTTTGGCAAACTATCTGAAGATTAATGAACTAAAATTCTGGAGGGAAAATACTACATTGTGAATGAGGGTGTTAGAAGTTCAGACAACAGAGACCATATTTTTAAGTTTTAAAAAATAGTCAGAAAGGCCTAATTCAAAAATGATTTGAATGGCTGATTCAATTTATGAACCTATTTTTACTGCCATTTTCTGAATGAAAACATTTACCTTGAAGATTCTGATGCAGGTAGTTCTCATTTAGTGACCACAATTAGGACCAGCAACTCAGCTGTTAAGTGAAGCAATTGCTAAGTAAAACACTGATTGTTATAAATGTGAGGATTTGTTGCATAGTTACTTTTTCATCAGCAAGTGATCATTAATAGTCATTAAGCATTTACTAGATGAGGACTACCTGTTATTTTTCTTGTAAGGGAAACCTTTACAGTATACAGATGAAATAGATATATATTTTCATTAACATATTTTTTTTCCAATGCTGTAGTCTCAATCTCAATCAGAGGATTATTGTTTGAGGTGTACAGGTAGCTTTTAATCTTTACATTTTGGCTCAGGATTAGAAAGAAATGTTTACTTTCAAATTCTATCTTAAAGAAATTCTGGCTTGACCTAGGAAAATTGTCAGAAATTCCTAAGTAGGAATATCACTAACAGCAAATAAATTTTCCTGCAAGTCCACTATTAGCATTTTTGCTTTGCACTGTGAAATTATTCAGGAAACATTTGGAGCATCATACAGTATTCTACATAGATTGAACTTAGTAACGGTGAGGTAACACGGTCTCCTAGATTTCCAAAGCTCTTTCTTCACTAATAGTTTTCATCAGTGCTAGACCACTGCCAACTTGGGTGTTCCTCTTCTTCAACAGAACTTGGCTTTCCATTGTTCTCAAGTCAAGATTTTAAGCAGTTGTGTCCATCTTTCCTATTCTTAAAAATAGGTAATTTTTCCTGCTTCTATCAACAGGAAGCTAGGACTACAACATGTTGTGGGGGGGAAATTGTGTTCTGCCACTCCTTTTCTGGGGGGCAGGTTGACAAGAAGACCTGTTCCAGTTTGTGACCGAAGTGGAATTGAGTTTCTTGGAAGGTCATATCTCCTTCACTGGCCATCATTATTTAGACACTGACCAATATGGTCCTGAAAATATTGGCCTTCAACCTGTAAAGCAAGATGTTTGGTTACCAAGGTATCCTGAAACACAGAAGGGAGGCTATCATCCAGACCTCCAAGTTATGATGGTAGTTTTTTCTATTAACATGATGTGAGCAAGAAGGTACATTAAGTCATGAATGAGAAAAGGCTGAAGGAGGGTGACAACTTGAAAAAATTCTGCCCTAAAATTCAGACAAACACCACCACCCTCTTTCCTTGCTAAGATGCATATGGGTTTTGTAGCAGAGAGTCACCATGGGAAGCATTCTCTGAATTGAAAATGGCCACCCCAACCCATGTAGGATATTTCATCCCAATCTTCTTTGGTTTGTAATATTTTTTTTAAAGCTTTATTATTCCACAAGGGGTATTTTTGGTAAGAATATTGTGAAACGATGGCTGAGGAAGAGCAAAAGCAGGCTTGTTCTCAGTTAATCTTGGGATTTGCAAGGCCCTAGGCCATGTTCCCCTGAATTGTTTGCTCAAAACATTAGCCCTGTGGAATTTAATGGAGTTTGCACCTGCACTAAGTTCCCTGGCCCTTATCCGACCAACGGTTCCGCATTCATGCTTCCATTCAACAGTGCATAAGCGTGTTCAGCAATCAGGCCTTGATCCCCCAAGCTAGAGATACTTTTCAACAAAGCTTTTTTTCCAACAGTTCAGCGTAACTGCAAGAAGCTGCTGCAGTTCTCAAGCTTTTTTTTTTCTCTTTTGTTTTATTTACTTAAACTGTACACAAATGCAAAATACTCGGACAGCAAATGTAAGTGAATGTTGTTTGGTATTTAGATTACTATGGAACAGAACCTACAAGGGACTTTATTAAATAAACAACAATTCGGGGGGGGAGGGTTTCTTCTTTAAAGGATGTACATCTTGGAATGTCTCCAACATATGAGGGTATAGAGAAGATACTGATCCAAAGACAATGGAATCTATTTTGTACCCTGAAAAGAAATTGACAGGCCTTAGTGTCGAGTGTTCAGTATCGTCGTGTGACTGTAGATACAATGGCCCTGCCATCTGTTAAAAATTATAATTAAAATGTTGGCCTCTTTGGTTCCAAAATTTTCAGTATAATACATTTTCATTGTATCCAGTATTTTTGTTGGTATAAAAATAACCTTTCCCCCCCAAAAAAGGATAGTTTCTCCTGACCAAGTCATGCAACTACATCAGTGCAAACATGAAAACCAATCACTCGCTTTTAAAAAAAGAAGCAAAAGATTTAATTTCAAGTATAAAAAAATATAAAAAGTACCGTCTCATTTCAGTCCAGTTTCATCTAGTTTGGGTTGACACTTTAAATTGCATAGCTCATGCGGCACTTGTTTTTAAAACTAGAGAACAGTGAGCAAAAGGAAGTGCACCATCAAGTACCAACCAGTCAAGGCATTGAAATCTGCAAGTGCTATAGGAACGTGCATTCAAGCAGGTTGCGAGTGCTGTAGTGTAGCATGGATTTCTGAGCTCTGCAGCCACCCTTGGTATGTAAGTGTTTGGAAACCAAACTAAATGTAATACCCTCTACTTGTGCATTCTCTCTCTCTCTCTCTCTCTCTCTCTCTCTCTCTCTCTCTCTCTCTCTCTCTCTCTCTCTCTCTCTCCCCCCTCCTCAGGATGTAGTAAACATTCTCACAGTTTCAAACACTGTGCACTCCTCCTTTTCCCAAGTATATCCACTGCGTGATTGAGATTTCTCTTATGGCTCATAAGTTTACTTGTGCTAACACTGGCTTCTTTTTTCCTTCTGTCCTCTCCAGCTGTCCCCATTGTTACTCTTACTGTTACTCCAAGCATGGAACTTCAACTGCAGGTTTTGATGTTGCAAATCTTTTTGAGAATGTAGTACGGACCATGAGCAAAACTAGAACAGGAAGGGCCAAGTCCTTTTTTTTTTTTTGACAACATAACAGGGATAATTGTCCACCTGGATGGCACAGGAGAACCTAGCTGTCCAATAAAGCATAAAAAACATGCCGATCTATCATTCAGAAGAATACAGCTACCATTTCTGGTATTAATCACATGGTACTGTTTCTCTCTCTCTGTCTCTCTCTCTCTCTTTCTCTCTTACGCACACAAACATGCATACATAACATACATATAGTAAGAGAGAGACTGGTTTCGTGAGCATATTCTCTCCTGGAAGTGCTATATGCATATCTTACACTTCCCATCAGGAAGAGGAACTCATCTGTCACCAAGCAGATAACTTGCTGCTTCATTTTAGACCTTAGAGATGATGGTAGTTGGTTGCTTGTTTGGTCACTGAAATGCTTGTCTACGAGCATGTAGGATTGTTTTCTTGGTTTGTTTCTTCAAACATTTTGTTCTAAATATAGGGCTGGCTGAGAGAAGAAAATATCTACTGGTCTATAGGCATACATCCCCAGCAGACATTTAACCCCTTTACATAATGCCTTCCTCCAAACTGGATCACGCAGCATGTGCGTTCATGTTGCTGTGTGTATGTGTATATAGGAGTATGTGTATATATGTGTGTAGGTAGGTGTATGTTGATGTATACATACACACACACACACACACTCGTGTCTTTGGGTATATAGGTAGGATTAAGTAACTTGAAAGCATTAGTTTATATGTGGTAGCATACTTTTTAGTGTCCAGGATGCATTGACTGCCACTGTCCTGACAACAGAGTGCAATTGATATATATTTATATGTATTTCTCAGTGCTATTGCTGCCTTTGCCGCTGTTGCCTCTGCAGTAAGGTTTAACATCCATGCCCAGAAGGAAGAAAAAGAGCAGTAGCATGTCCAAATCCATTCAGTAGGGGAATCTTCTCACTCCCCCCCACCTTCCCTGCCCCCCCGCCCCTTTCCAGCATCCTTCTCCAGATCAGGCACAGCCACATTCTTCCACAATCATATTGGGAACGTCCCTCTTCACGATGTTGTATTCATCATCAAAGTACAGCATGGATATTGTGCTAAGTTTGGTCGGAATGCAGCAGGAGTTCACGGTGCCTGGGTTCAGCCCTCGCATGCGGTACTGATTCACGACGGCTGTGTGAAAAGAGGAAGCTGAGCCCGGGACTCCAGCCAAATAGGCTGGGCAGCTCCCTTCACAGTAATTCCCATAGTAACCCCCTGGTGCTATGATCCAGTCATTCCATCCGATGATCTTAAAGTCAATGTAAAACTGTTGCCTGCAGCATAAATTGGTCCGGCCATCACATTCCAGACCTCTTTTCCGAATCCTGTGCTTGTTGTCAGCCAATCGGGCTTGCACCACTAAAAAAGGCCGGTGGGATTCATCCCCAGAATCCACATAAATTGGCAGCACTGAATACTCTTCACAGCCTTCGCACTGAATGTCCAAACTCAATCTTCTCTCTCCTTTCTCGAACAGAGCTTGGATTGCTTCTGTCATAGGAAATGTGTGCCAACCACTTCTTTTGAGATCAACTTTCTTTTCAACCACATTCCACTTGTTGCTGGTGTCCGAGTCTTGGAAATACACTTTGACTCTTACTTTTCGCCGGCTGCCTTTCTCCAAGACATATGGAAGCAGCTTCAAGTAAAGCCACAAACTGGCTTGAACCACAAACAGATTCTGATTCCCTTCATTAGAAATGAAGAAATAGAGGCGCATTCTAGAGGATGACAGGTCATCTAGAATATAATGGGGGAGGGGGGAGGGAAAGAAAATGTTTGTGTTAGGTTTTCTTAAGGAAAAAAAGAAAACGAATCATGGATAGAAATAAATGCATAAGATTAGTTAAGTGCCACAAATAATATACATAAATGGCTAAACAGAAAAGGGGGAGGGAATATACACCATCAGCTATCGATTGCAAAGTTGTTCAGTGGCTAAATCGGGACTAGAAACCCATTATAAAGTTCCCAGAGAGAAACTAATCAGGGTATGGGGGGGGAGCCAGATCCTTAGAAATCAGTGTATAAGCAATTAAGTTCAGATAGATGGAAAGTCATGAAAGGAACTCGGAGCACCTGGATAAGTGCTAATTAGTTTTTTAAAAGTGTTGGCCTGGCACAGGCACCCCTCCTGTATAATCTTCCCAGAAAGCACAAATTGTTAACTATCAGGGAAAGTTGTTTTTTTTTTCCAGAGAAAGGATTTGGTTACAATTTAGATGCACTGTAAACTCACCCAGTAGCTCTATAATTCTTTGGAAATGCAAGGATTTGGTTGATTTGTCCACTTAACCAAAGCAAATTCTTACTGGGATTGTAAAATTGTCTGATTTTGATTGTTCCAGATTGCAAATAGAAGTATGTTCCTTTGTATAACAATATCCAGAATATAAAAGTGTCAGAGAAAGTCTTCTAGCACAACTATCTCCCTGACGTTTTAGCTTTCAAAAGGCTGGGGTGAGGTGAGTTATTATTCACTAATATGAGCCTTACCCACCAGTAGCTCAAAGGGGTACTATCCAGGCAAAGATTTACTGCCTTAGTAATAATAACTGAAATGACAGGACAATTGCATTTGTCATAATTGTGCCCAAAGATATAGATTGTCTTGCCATCTTAAATTCTCTTTTGCACAATTCTTAAAGGTACAGGATACCTGTGTTATTTATTTACTTGGCATCTGGACATCTAAGGAGAACACATCCTCTTCTACTCCTTGCAGCTGTTTCATTTAACTAAGGGATGAACTTTAGACATTAAGTCCCACTCCATTTTTCTGGGTATTAAGCAACTTTTCATTGCAGCCAATGGGTGATAGATCTAGACTTAGTCATACTTAGAACAGCTCTTGAAATTAACTTAGTCAAGACTAGTTCATGTCCCACTGATGTCAGTGAAATTAACTCTGTATCCAACATAATGCCATTGCTGTTTTCTTTTCAGTGAAATTAAAGCAGGAAAGCAGATGTCATGAGCAACTGGTTGCTTGCCTTCTGGTTCATATTTATAATATGAACACTAAATGGGACAAGCTGGCACTGAATCCCTTACTCAAACACCTCTGACCTAGAAATTATTATCCTGTGCACATTTATGTGAAACTCAGCAGGTCCACCTTTGAGCAAATATGCACAGGATCACCCAGCTCCAGAGTTTATTCAATATTCTTCATTCTGCTTCAATTCATTCCAATCCAATTCCACATTGTTCAGTATGTTGAAAAGAAAAACCCTAGTGCAGGCATTGTCAAGCCAAATTGCAAATCTTTACACTTTAGACCTAGTTCTTGCAATGCCACAGGATAATGCTTTATTAGTAGTAGTATTGGATGGATATATTTTCTTAATCTATACTTTCCAGGAGCATGATGAAGAAAATATCATACAATACGTTGGATGTGCATTTATCATAACACATCCAAACAGCACCAGACATTTAAAGGTAACAGTGACATGCCATGATAAACAGGTAACAGATTATAATTCCACTGGAAGATGAAAACTAAATTCTAATAGTTTTGTCCTTCTCCTATTTTACTCACCCAGGTAATGAATGCATTCACTTATCCTTCTATCTCTTCCTGCCCTGTATGTATTATAATAGTTTTCAAACTGTTTACCTGAAAACAACCCTTTTTACAGGGACTGCTCTTCTGAGGAACCCCTGAACTTTTGTTATGAATCCAGCACTGCTGCAATTAATTTAGAAGCACATGTCATCTTCACACTCAGCTCATACACAGGACACCGTTAGCCACACTATTGCTCTGTGCTTACCGGACGTGATTTAGAACACACTTAATATTCTTTTATATTTCTCTGGAAAGGTAAGCTTGTTTGTCATCTTTTCACTGACGAGTACCTTATCAACTTCTAAGGAATAAGATACTTGACAATGGTATTTACACTGGTGGTTTTACTAGTTGGCAGCTGTAGAACACAGGAATGTTAATATAAAGTATCAGAGAAAGGAGGGATAGATATACAGATATGATTTATGAAGAAGAGCGAGAAAATCTCACTTGGATATACAAGAAGGTAACTTCAGCAATTGAGATCAGCTAAATTGGAGACGTGGGATAGACATGGTGCTATTAAAATAGAAGGAGCAATAGAATCATAGAGAAGCATAGAAGTGGGGGGGGGAGGTGGACTTTACACCAGAGAAAGAAATACAAGATGAGCCAATATTGTGACTGGGGAAATAAGGGGGGGGGAATTGATTAAATGCTTTCATAAATGCAATTCTTATGGGTGGGTTAATACTAATAGGTGAGATTACAGGGTAATACCTGATCATTTTTACTCATTCATAACTTCATACTCTGGTTTAACAAATATGCAAGTGGAAACATATGGAATAGGAAGTAGAAAGTCTCACAGAATAAAGGATGCATACACAAATGATACGGGTGGGATCACCAAACGTTTATGGGGCATGTATGTGAGGAAAAGGTCACTGAGTGGATGGATATATGTATGTGAATAGTCAGAAGACCCTGTCTGAAGATGAAGAAGAAGAGGGAGCAGAAGAAACTCAAGTGATAGGCAGGATGGGGGTTAGAAAGACAGAAAAGTTACTGAGCAAAATAGGTCAATAAAGTAGAACAAGTTCACTTTACTTTTTGATACCAGGCACAAAAGGGGAAGAATCTATGGCTGGGGAGGTAGGTGGGGCAGAGGGATGGGGGCTTGAAGGATGAAAATGGATTCCTGGATGAAGAGGTTAGGAGGACAGATATTCTGTGTGACACTAGATTAAAAAAACAGGACAAGGAACATTCAGTGTTGTATAGAGTGGAACCAATGCACAGCAGGAGAAATTGTGATTAGGTTGTTCGTGGTACGGATCTATGCCATGAGGATGGCACCGGTTTCTGAGAGTAGCATGTATAAACCTATAGCCTGTGGGAGGAAAATATGACAAAGAGATCTGATCAGCAGAGCCTGGAGGATGGGTGGTAAATAAATAGGATTTTTGTAGTACACACCCATTATGTTAAGCTACATACCCCACACATGCCCATTTAAATGGAGCCAGTATTGCAATTAAACAGAGGATCCGACTTGATCCATGGAACAGAAACCAAGGATGGACAGGGGAACGGAGGGGTGCGGAACACAGCATGCAGAGGGTACATCGGAACGGAGCAGGAGTTACAAAGGTGTGACGGGAATTTAGCCCTTATGGTAAAGAAATAAAGAAAGGCGGGCGTGGCAAGCAGTCGGAAACGGGGAGGCAAGGGGAGTGCAAAGCCGACGGACGGGATTGCATGGAGGGGCCGAGCAAGGACGGAACCGGCGTGGGGGAAATGCCTAGGATGGGCAGCGGAAGGGAAGCGGGGGGTCCCCGCAAGGGAGAAGCAGCAGCGGAAAGCAGGCGGGACGCGGGTCTGGAGAAGGAAAGACCGGCGACCCCCAGAGGGAAACGGTGGGATTGCAGGAGACCGGGAAGCGGCTCGCTGGGGGCGAGGCGGGATGCTCGGACCGTCGTTCCCAGGCGGAGGCGACGGATGCTCGGGGCCGAGAGGGCAGGTGGAGCGGGGTGGGCGAGCGGGCAACCCACCTGTCTCGGCGAAGCTGATGATCTCCGAGACCTGCTGGTGAGCCCCGGGCCCCACATTCGCCTGCCCGTCCAGGTTCGGGATCTCGACGCGGCCGTCCTCCCGCAACTTGCCGGCGTGCAGCTTGCGCAGCGCCGTGACCAGAGCCGCCTTGGGCACGGCGTGGGTGATGTTGGGCCGGTCGCGCATCTGGAGGCGGTTGAGGATGTGCCTCTTGATGGCCTCCAGGAAATCGCCGTCCACTTCGCCGGGCTCCTCGGGTGGTCGCCGGAAGCCGCACGAGGTGCAGGTGTCCAGGGGAGCTGCCCCGGGAGGCGTCGGCGAGGCTCCGGCGCTCAGCATCAGCCAGCAGGCTTCCGCCAGCAGAAGCAGAAGCGAGGCGGTCAGGGGCCCCCTCCGATCCGTCCCGTCCATGCCGATCGCCGGGCAGTTCCGCTCTGAGGTTGAGATGTGAGCCGGGGCAGCCGGCCGGGTTGGAGGCGCGGAGCTCAGGGCGGTCGGTAGGGGCGACGGACGAGCCCCACGAGAAGAGGGCCAGCCGGGCGAGGGCGCGATCTGGCGAGAGCGGCGTCCGAATCGGCTCCCGGGGGCACGAGGCCGGTCGAAGGAGCTCCGGCGGAGAGGTTGCGAGGCGGCGGCGACGGCGGCGAAGAAGGATCGGTCGGGAAAGCCGCTTTCCCCAGGGCAGTCGGAGTCCCCCCGCGGCCTCACTCGGTCACTTGCCAGCGGGTAGCTCCAAAGCAGCCAACTCCTCTGTCATGATGTCAGTGGTTTGCCTCCAGGCAGGCAGCGTCCAGCCAAAAGCAGGCAGGAGGTGGAGAGAGCGCGCTCTTTTTTAGCCAAGAGTCATCGGGGGGCCAAAGGGGAGGGGGAAGACGGGGTGGCGTGGAGGATCCACGAGGCAGATTTGAGAGTCAATCCAATTTAAGAGCGACAGGCTGGGGACACTCCAATCAACGACGCCTTCCCTATCTTTCGCCACACGGGGAGGCGGTCGGGTGTGGGGGAAGCTCGCCAAATCCAATCCGCCAAGCCGGTCCCTCGATACGCTCTGCAGCTGTCCTCTTTAGCGCGGCGGGCGCGCTCTCCGGGTCTGCGCCTCTCTGACAAAAGCCTGTTAACCTGAAAGCGGAGAACCGGAGGCAAGAAGGGTGAGAGAGGCTCCTGAAAAAGATCCGGTCCGTTGCAAACAAAAACAATTTTTCAGCAGCTGCTCCTTTCTCCCCGACGGATTTCTCTCCTGGACTCCCTTTTGGATCAAACGGGGGCTACAAGTCCAGCCGGGTGGGTCCCTCTCCTGGGGGGTCCCGCGAGTAATTCAGCTTTCCAAGTCAAAACGCGGTTGGAAACAAGCGATATTCAAAGAAAAAGCCGCGGGAGGAAGAAGGCAAAAAAAAGCTCCAGAAGTAACTTGAAGAAATCTAGCCAGTGGGTCCTGCTTGAAGCTGCTCGCTCGCTCGCTCGCTCACTCGAGGCTCTCCTTCGCCTCGAGCAATCCTGTCCCGGTTAGTGTTTGGCACCAGGGTTTCTTATGAGTAAGCGCAGACTGAGAGCGCTGCCTCCCTCTGCCAGTTGATCTTTGCTTGTGCCTCGTATTTTAATTTCTCTCTCCCTCTCTCTAGCTCGCTTCCGCTCCTGAACCTGACGTTCCGCCCCCGCTCTCCAAGCAAAAGGTCTCGGTTGGAAAAGCGCTCTTTCCCCCCCCCCCCCCCTTTCTTCCTCCCCCCCCCTCCCCTTCCTTCCTTCACCTGCCAAGTCGCAACGTTGGGCCACTTTCTTTCGAAAACTTTTGTACGGATTGCAGCAAGTTCCTGATGCGGAAATAATATCTCTCTGCTTGTTTCTTGAACGAACCCTACCCCTAATTTCCTCCCTGACACTTCGCGGGCGCCGCGCTCACACACATAAGTGTAGCAAAAGTTGGCGGTTAAAGGCATACCCCTTGCGGTGCAGTAACTGCCAAGCTGCTAGTCTTTTTTTGGGGGGGACAGTTTGCAGATGAGAGTTTGTGCAAGGGGCGACCTTAGACAAAGTGCCTATAGAGATTCCCAGCCCTCCAGGACACGGTTGTTCCGAAGGTGCCTTTCCAAAGGCAATTGGGTTTCCTTTTCTTTTTTTTCCCTTGAAAACGTTTTGCTTCTCATACAAGAAGCTTCTTCAGTCAGAACTGAAGAAGCTTCTTGGATGAGAAGTGAAACGTTTTCAAAACAAAAAAACAAGAAAGTCCAGTTGCCTTTTGAAAAGCACCTTTGGGTTAGACAAAGTGCACAGCTTTCTCCTCCAGGTCTTGCCTACAGTAGAAAACGCTGGATTGTTGTAGGGATTAAATAAATAAACTGCCCAGACAAAGTGTGACTGTTGCATCATTTGGAGAAGTGACAAGATAGGGAAGTATGGTCCATAAGCATAACATACCTTGCTTGTATGTTTGTAGAATTTGCTTGTAGAATTTCTTTTAACAGTGTACTAAAAGAAATTCTAACATGAGAAGATACAGCAAATGGGCTTCCATTGGGTAAGACCATGAGTGCAGTTGGACTCCTGGAGACTGCATGGAAATGTCCACATGTAATTTACCTTGGAACTGGTATGGAAGAGGTTATGCTTTCACCCTCTACAACAGACATTATTTTTTTTCAACCCAGACTTCAACCCAGTTTGCGGTCTCCTATCTTAAGAATAAACAAGGTCCAGCTTCCTTAATTTTTCTTAAGATCAGCCAAAGTTGGCTGGCACTACCCTGAGGATTACTTAGCTCGGAGATGTCTTGGTGGGGTTACCTGGGGCTAGTCAGACATCCTAACTAGTCCGACTCATTTCTCCATAGGTAAAAATCGTTGTGTTCCTTAGGTTGGGTTCCTTAGGACTCAAATCTAGAGCAGATTTAGCCCAAAGTATGAATGGCAGGCAACCAGCTTTGGGAACGTGCCCTATAAAGAAGCATAGAAAGCAGGAGCAAATTGAGCAACCCAAAGAATTGGATGAGTTTACCTGAAGGCCTTGCTCTCTTGAGCAGCACATAGATCCTCCTCTGAGAGTGTATGCATGCAGTTCATGAGACAGGCTGGTGTGTGGTGAAAGATGCCAAGGAAAGATGTTGGTCGGTATCTCTATACAGGTGGCGCTTCTCATGATCAGCCCCTCCAAAGAAGGGCCTGAGCTATTGAGGCCCTGCACTTTGGAGTCTTAAGGGGTCAAAGGGCTTTGAAACAGAGGCGTTCGCGTGTTATCCATGCCCACAAACATTTACACGCAGTGCGCGTGTAAAGTGGCAAGGAGAATCAAAGCCAAACAGCTTGCCGGGGGAACCGTTGCTCCTCTGCGGCCACACATCAAGCAGGAGGTCGTACAGGGAGGAAAGGCGGACCGGGAAGTTACCGCTAAGAGAGGGGCAGAGGAAGGGAGAGAAAGACAAAAGGCGAAGGGCTGGCTGGTGCCCTGCGCGCCTCCCCGCTTGTTGATATTCCGGGGGCATGCTCGGCTTGGTCGCGGCCGCCTCTGGCGGGCTTCTCATCGGGGAAATCCCTGGCTTCCCTTAAGGCCTGGCTTCGACCACCTCCCCGCCATCCAGCGTCCGTCCTTTTCATCCGCTCTCGCCGAGGGAGAAAGGGGGGGAAGGAGGGGCTCGCCCGCTTGTCCCCCTGGCGTGGGGGGTGCGTGGGGACGGGGGTGGCCTTGATTCAGCCGCTCTGGCTCGCGGCGCGGCTTTTTTTAATAGGCAGCCGCAGGCTCCAAAGGCGGCGAAGAAGGGGAGGTGGGGGGGGGGGTGTCGAGAGAATAGAGCTTGCACCTGGCACTGCCAGTGGGAATCTTGCCCTTATCCCGGGCAACCGAGAGCAAAGAAACAAAATAAAGCCACCCAGCGCACGAAGACAGCACATAAGAGAAACGCGCACGCAACCACGCCGTTAAGAGCCAAACGCTCGCCGGAGGCGGAACAAACACACACCAAGCGAGCGCTTTGCAACAATGGAAAGAGAGCGCGAGGGAAGGTCGGGGCAACGTCGCATCTTTGACACTCTGAAGCGCCCCCACACACACACACACACACACATACACCCCGAGACCCTGCGCCCCTAATATGCTCCTCGCAGAAACGCAGGCGGCCGAAATGCGAACCGCTGCTACAAACCCCTTCCTGCGCCGCCCCCCCCCCCGAGTTAGGCCTCGGCTCTGGGGAGGCAAATCTGTCAACGCCTTTCCAAACGCGCGCACGCACGCCTCTCAGCTTCATACGTTCTAATCAAAACACGTTTTCTCCAGCGAGCCGGGTGGCCTTTGCTGGTCTCGGGTCTGACTTCTTGCGATTTCCGTCCGCCAGTATCTCTGGGGACACGATCGGACTCGGAAGTCAGACCTCAAGGGCTTTTTCCTCTAGGTTCCCGGATCTCAGCCGGAACTTGGCAGTGCGAAGTGGCTCACTTCCAAGGAGTTGAGCGAGGAATGCCAGACTTGCTACGGATGGCTCCGTTTCGCTCGATGGGCCGCTGTCTTCTATGGGGCTACTTTTGAGTCGAAGTGTTTTGAGAGCGCTTTGGGCGTCCCGGGTGGGGATTCCATTGATTCGGATAAACAGAGTCCGTGGGGCCCACGCGCGCCAATCTTCCACCCGCTTTCCCTCCCCGGCGCCCTCGGCGCTTCCTTTCAGTGTCTACCTGACAGGGGTAGTCAACCTTGGCTCTTTTATGACTCGTGGACTTCAACTCCCAGAATTCCTGAGCCAGCACAGCTGGCTCAGGAATTCTGGGAGTTGAAGTCCACGAGTCATAAAAGAGCCAAGGTTGACTACCCCTGGTCTACCACGTAACACAGCGGGATTCAAAGGGGGCGCGGGAAAAGCACCGCAAACAGAAAGAGGCTTTGCTTCGCCGCTGCCGAGGATGCCGGCGGCAGGTTCATTGAAGGCCCGCCCTGGCAGAAGAGCCGCTTGGCCACCCGCTCCAGGCAGGGCAGGGCAGAGCCGGTGTTCTCCCCTGGGGGGTCAAGGCCAG
Organism: Protobothrops mucrosquamatus; assembly: GCF_001527695.2. NCBI lineage: Eukaryota > Metazoa > Chordata > Lepidosauria > Squamata > Viperidae > Protobothrops > Protobothrops mucrosquamatus. The sequence goes on along the minus strand of NW_015386910.1, from coordinate 8,902 downwards.
GCGAAGGGGGAGAGTCTGCTACGAAGTAGGCGAAAGGAGCGCCGTCGCCGACAGGCGCCGCCTCCCTGGTCCTCTCTCCAGCAGGCCGGAGACGATCCAGGGAACTTTTAGGCAAATGGCGCCGCCTGTCGCTTATTGCTGGAAAAGGGCCAGCTGCCCACTGAAAAGGTTCGCCCCTTTTCCTTTCTCCCTTCTCTACCACCGCGGTCTTCGGAGGAGGTGTCATGGCAGACAAAATGGATTGCTTCAGTTGTGTTTGCTTTTGTACTTCCTTGGCCTTGCTAAGACCTTAGTGCAGCTTCTTGCCGAACTTTCTATGAGCCCTGAAAAAGATGTGCTAATAATTAATCCATTAATGATAAATGATTTGGAAGCACTAGCTTAGCCTGCCTCTTTCACCTCGCCTTAAAATCGGAATAATTTTGCAACTGTAGGGAGCTCCTGCAGATGTGCTCCTGCACCAAGATGTGTTGAAAGGTGAAGGTTCCAACGCTTCAAGATCAAAAAACGTAGTTTGAAGTTTAAACTGGGTGCTTCCCACTTTTTGTGTGTCTTGAGCTGTTTTCTGCAGAACAACTGCCAGTTTCCAGTTGGCAGCACAGACAAATCGAATAGTTTGTCTTCCTCTCCGTTTGCTAAAGAGCTTTGTGGGCACTTTGTTAAGAAATGCTACTTGCATGAAGTAATTAGGTCAAGTGCAGAGACTACCCAGTGTAAATCCGAGTGAATTGCCCATCTCCAATCAAGATTTCTATTAATATGACAAATATCAACAATTGCTTAAGATGATCTACTTTCTGCAGCTTTTAGACAAGTGGCTGTCATATCACCCCACAAACTTGTTCACACATCATTAAACCATACTTTAGTTTTATGTTATAAAATTGTTCCCACATCATTAAACCACAACTTAACATTATTTTATAAAAGCAGAGGCCAAGAATAAATAAAAGCAAATGCAGAATATAATGATTTTTCTTACCTATATTAAGATTGCAATCTATGTACTTGTAGTAGAAAATAACCCACCAAATACAATGGGAGTTATTTTTGCATAAATAAGAATGGGAGTCTCATGGATTTGACATGGTCTGACTTCATTTAAACTTTTCCTGAAATTCATTGCATTATATGAGTGCTTTCTATACATACATTAGTCTCCCATTTCCCATTGGATAATCATTTCAGAGATATTTCCTTACCTAAGGAAATAGAGAAACAAAATTACCAAGGATGGATAAAAAAGCAGTGGAAAGCAGAAGCTGGATTCCCCATTGAGTTTCATTGTGGGAATCTGGCAAGGAGCACTGGAAATCTTCCCTTCCCTTCCCTTCCCTTACAACAGGCAGGTAAGTAGCTGCTGCTGGGTGCTAGTGGGTTGGTGTCAGGCCCAAACGCAAAGACAATACAGACAATCCAATCAAGACCTAGCCTGTATTTGGTTACCCCTAATGGCTAGAGTCTTGCCAAACTAAATAGCAATAACACTTAGGCTTATATACCACTTCACAGAGCTTTACAGCCCTCTCTAAGCGATTTACAGAGTCAGCATATTGCTCCCCCAACAATCTGGGTCCTCATTTTATTGACCTTGGAAGGATGGAAGGCTGAATCAATCTTGAGCCAGTGAGGATCCTGGCAGTCAGCAGAATTAACCTGCAATACTGCACGCTAACCACTGCACCACCACAACTCCTGGTTCTGAAGCTATAACTTTCTAACCTGCTAGATATATCCTGAGAGTTTCTGTGGTGTTAAACCTCTTCTCCCTTCTGCCCTCCAGCTCAGGACTGCATAGTCTCTTAATCTGGGCCTCTCTCTGACAAGTTTCACTGTCTCCTCCCTGGGAAAGCTCTGTATTGCCAAAAGTCCTATCCGCTAATTCCACGGGTGCACATTCCATCACGGGGGGGGGGGGGGAGGGATTCCGAGACTGGCTGGGAAACTGTCAGGGAAAACAAGACTGCAACAGCAGCCAGTAGCACTGAAACAGCCACAACTTTCCCAAATTTCATTTCTTCAGGAGTCATGAATCTAGACACATTTGATAAATTAGTCCATTTGATAGACCTTGATTCAAAAATTGCTCCTCTAGGATGCACCTTTTCACACAGTTAAAGGTCATGACCTTGTAAGCTGCCTAGAGTCACTGAAAGTGAGTGGGCATCCATGTAAATTCTCCAAATAAAATAAAAAATAAATAAAATAGATGACATTTATAATTTTAGTAGTATATAGATATATGCACACACATATATCCACAGCTATCTACTGAGCATTTTTCTTTCAAAATGAGAAGAGGCATATTTGATATAGCAAATCCTGGGGCATTGTGATAGCATATGAAGAGAAATTACTGAGCACCATGAAACATTTCCACTTTAAACACTGATTAATGCTTGTATTTTAAATATTTTTACATAAGAATTAGGGTTGGTATATCTCTAAGGCTGTGATTCCAAGTAACACTGACTGACAGAATTTAACCCACATTCTGAATTTAGGGAGGTGTACACTGCCCAGAGTTGGCTGGAGTGGCCTATATTCATTGCAACTTAATTCTGACAAAATATTATTTGGCTTGTGTTGTTCATCACACACATTTCAGCATGCATTTATTAGTTCTAAATATATATGCTTAGTATCGGATGTTAATTAATTCATACTACATAAGAGCAATTGAGTTATCACCGAAAACTCAAATATGCCGATATCTCATGCAGAAAGTAAAGTAAGACTTCTTTATTTAAATCTGGCAACTTCTTTTCCTATAATTGCAGCATCAAATGCACCTGATTTGTCAGGAACATAGGGGGGAAGGTGAGTCTCTTGTAACTCTATTATATATTGGTATATCTAAAACATTAACACTTACGCTGCAGGTTCTAATATCATTCAATATGATTTCATTTTCCAGTCTAGCTGAGGACTTGTGATCTTTTTTCATATTTTTTCCTGACACCCCATTTACAAGTATTAACAGCCTCTGCAGCTCCACATTTATAATCTCATTTGCAGCTCATAACAAGTACAAAAGTTAGCAGTTTATACCAACATGAATATCCAAATAAATCAATGTCAGAAACTTTCTACACATTGATAAAAAATGGACATGTTATGAAACAAACTCATAAGGTTATAGACACTGCTCTAATGTCAATAATTTAGTTATTACTAGGAACTATTTTTATTATTTTTTAATCTTGTGCATTGTTTAAATCTAACTAGAGTATTAAAAATATTGAAAGCATAGCTTTAAACCTTCGCAAGTGCATTTAGGGAATAATTTGAACTCCATAGGATTTAATTTTGAATAACATGCATAAAAACAGGCTGATTTAAGAAGATTCAAGCTCTGAATTTTAGTGCTGAAAACTTCAGCAGAATCATTTGTGTATCTTCTCAAGGTTTTATTATTTGTTTTAGAAATTACTTAAGACGTTCTAGCAATATACTCAGACAGGTAAAATTATATAAAACAAAATAGCTTAAAATTAGATCATAATCTAGAGATTTAAAACTGAATCAGATTGAAACAGTCACATAATTTGTATTAAAATACTTTATTGTAGGAGAAGGAGTGGCAGAGCTTGGGAGCAGAGTCAAAAGAGGAATCAGACTAGAGCAGCGGTTCTCAACCTGTGGGTCGCGACCCCATTTAGGGTCGAATGACCATTTCACGGGGGTCGCCAAACAACACAGTCCGCCATTTTTTCCCCCTTTTCCTTAGCTGTGCTACTCCCTCTTATTCTATTGGCTTTTGAAAGCCGTGTTGTGGCTCTGTCCGGTGGGTCCCTCTCATCAGAGGAGGAAGGCTCTGAACATGAAGGAGAGGAGATGGCCAGACCTCCCTCTCCAGGCCCTTCCCCTCTGGTGCGGCCTTCGGTGCCTTCCGACGGAGAGGAGTTTGGCCAGGAGCCCGGTGTTTCTGGGATTGGCCAGGAGCCCGGTGCTTCTGGGATTGGCCAGGAGCCCGGTGCTTCTGGGATTGGCCAGGAGCCAGGTGCTTCTGGGATCAGCCAGGAGCCGGGTGTATCGGACTCCGAAGAGGATACGTCTTGGCTGGATCCACGCCAGCGTCGGAAGGACAAGCGTGCACAGCAGCGGACACTCCGTGCCAGATAGTTCAGCTGAGTCACTGGGCCACACCCCACTGGCTATATAAGCAAGGGGTGTGGCGTGTGAAACTTTTGTGACGGACAATTTTTGCTGGATATTCTGTTGCAAGCACTCTGGCAAGTTATCTTGGATTTATCTCTGTTTGCTGTGCATTATCAGTAAAGGCTTGGCAGGCAGCTACGAAGTTGCTACCAAGAATTCATTTGTCTTTGGCTGTGCTGAGCAGTTTTTCAGGCCTCGGCTGACTGGTTGGGGTGTGTGGGTCGGACGGGGGACAGAACAAGCCAATAGAATAGACTCTATTCAAGAGACTCTATTCTATTGGCGTTCGAAAGCCAATAATCTATTGGCTTTTGAAAGCCAATAGAATAGACTCTCTTGAATAGAGTCTAATTCTATTGGCTTTCAAAAGCCAATAGGAATTGTCCAGGCTATCTCTGCCCTGCTGAGCCTGCCAAAAGTCCCAGTCTGCAAACGGTGCTGCAAGTTGTCTGCAGCTAAGGCAGTGGTTCTCAACCTATGGGTCGCAACCCCATTTGGGGTCGATCGACCATTTCACGGGGGTCGCCAAGCAAGGCTGTCTGCCATTTTTTTTGTCCGCCATTTTTTCCCCCTTTTCCGGCGGGTGCCTTACCTCCCTTGGGCTGGGCCAGCTGGTGGTCAGCCTGCTCCGTCTCTGCCGCTTGCCAGCTACGCCTCGGCCGGCGCAGGGAGCGGAACCACGCATGTGCAGCGCTCCTGGGCAGGGAAAGTCCTCGACTTATGACCGGTTGGGTAGTCCTCGACTTACGACCGGTTTAGTCCTCGACTTACGACCGGTTTAGTCCTCGACTTACGACCGGTTGGGGGTCGCGGCATTAAAAAGGTTGAGAACCACTGGACTAGAGTTGCTACAAGCAGACGAAATCCAACACTTCTTGTATTCCTTAATCCTTATTTACTGCCAAAATAATGCTGTTAGTTGACTAGATTCCTGTGCATAAGTATGAGCAATAAATCAGTTTAATTGGAACTTAATATGTGGTCCTGGTCTTTCATACCTGACTGATATGATGTTAACCCACCTATTTCTAAGGTGGGATATCACCACAGAGAACAACATTCTTTTGTAGATGAAATTTGTTTTCCCTTGTGGAAGGGTGTCCTCTGATAACCGTAATAGCCGCCCTGAGTCCGCTAGGAGAAGGGCGGGGTATAAATTGAATAAAACCTGAATAAAACCTAATACACAAAGAGATGAATGCTTTATAGGAGAAGGTATTCCTTCAGTTAATTGGATTCCAAACCAGTTAGAACTGAAGTACCTTTAATTATACTCAATAGCAAATATATAAATCATTTTTTTAAGAAAAGAGTAAAGAACTGCGGTCTTCAACACCCAAGTTAGAACTTTTCCAACCCACAGTTCTTTAAAATACATCNTATTTAAATTTATATGCCGCCCTTCTCCCCATGGGACTCAGGGCGGCTCACAGCATATTAAAACATTGTACAAAAAGAAATTTTCCCCTGCTAAAAACCAATTAAAATCCAAATATTAGTAGCTGTGGCTCTTTAAAATTGTTTAAAAATTGTCCCTATTTAAAACTCACCTTAGGTCAGGCCCGCTTGTTGAAAAAGCGGGCCTGACTTTCTGCAGCTTTTGGACAAGTGGCTGTCATATCACCCCACAAACTTGTTCACACATCATTAAACCATACTTTAGTTTTATGTTATAAAATTGTTCCCACATCATTAAACCACAACTTAACATTATTTTATAAAAGCAGAGGCCAAGAATAAATAAAAGCAAATGCAGAATATAATGATTTTTCTTACCTATATTAAGATTGCAATCTATGTACTTGTAGTAGAAAATAACCCACCAAATACAATGGGAGTTATTTTTGCATAAATAAGAATGGGAGTCTCATGGATTTGACATGGTCTGACTTCATTTAAACTTTTTCCTGAAATTCATTGCATTATATGAGTGCTTTCTATACATACACTAGTCTCCCATTTCCCATTGGATAATCATTTCAGAGATATTTCCTTACCTAAGGAAATAGAGAAACAAAATTACCAAGGATGGATAAAAAAGCAGTGGAAAGCAGAAGCTGGATTCCCCATTGAGTTTCATTGTGGGAATCTGGCAAGGAGCATTGGAAATCTTCCCTTCCCTTCCCTTACAACAGGCAGGTAAGTAGCTGCTGCTGGGTGCTAGTGGGTTGGTGTCAGGCCCAAACGCAAAGACAATAAAGACAATCCAATCAAGACCTAGCCTGTATTTGGTTACCCTAATGGCTAGAGTCTTACCAAACTAAATAACAATAACACTTAGGCTTATATACCACTTCATAGAGCTTTACAGCCCTCTCTAAGCGGTTTATAGAGTCAGCATATTACTCCCCCAACAATCTGGGTCCTCATTTTATTGACCTTGGAAGGATGGAAGGCTGAATCAACCTTGACCGGGTGAGGATCCTGGCAGTCAGTAGAATTAACCTGCAATACTGCATGCTAACCACTGCACCACCATAACTCCTGGTTCTGAAGCTATAACTTTCTAACCTGCTAGATACTGTATATCCTGAGAGTTTCTGTGGTGTTAAACCTCTTCCCCCTTCTGCCCTCCAGCTCAGGACTGCATAGTCTCTTAATCTGGGCCTCTCTCTGACAAGTTTCACTGTCTCCTCCCTGGGAAAGCTCTGTATTGCCAAAAGTCCTATCCACTAATTCCACGGGTGCACATTCCATTCACAGGGGGGGAGGGATTCCGAGACTGGCTGGGAAACTGTCAGGGAAAACAAGACTGCAACAGCAGCCAGTAGCACTGAAACAGCCACAACTTTCCCAAATTTCATTTCTTCAGGAGTCATGAATCTAGACACATTTGATAAATTAGTCCATCTGATAGACCTTGATTTAAAAATTGCTCCTCTAGAATGCACCTTTTCATGACCTTGTAAGCTGCCTAGAGTCACTGAAAGTGAGTGGGCATCCATATAAATTCTCCAAATAAAATAAAAAATAAATAAAATAGATGACATTTATAATTTTAGTAGTATATAGATATATGCACACACATATATCCACAGCTATCCACTGAGCATTTTTCTTTCAAAATGAGAAGAGGCATATTTGATATAGCAAATCCTGGGGCATTGTGATAGCATATGAAGAGAAATTACTGAGCACTATGAAACATTTCCACTTTAAACACTGATTAATGCTTGTATTTTAAATATTTTTACATAAGAATTAGGGTTGGTATATCTCTAAGGCTGTGATTCCAAGTAACACTGACTGACAGAATTTAATCCACATTCTGAATTTAGGGAGGTGCACACTGCCCAGAGCTGGCTGGAGTGGCCTATATTCATTGCAACTTAATTCTGACAAAATATTATTTGGCTTGTGTTGTTCATCACACACATTTCAACATGCATTTATTAGTTCTAAATATATAAGCTTAGTATCAGATGTTAATTAATTCATACTACATAAGAGCAATTGAGTTATCACCGAAAACTCAAATATGCCGATATCTCATGCAGAAAGTAAAGTAAGACTTCTTTATTTAAATCTGGCAACTTCTTTTCCTATAATTGCAGCATCAAATGCACCTGATTTGTCAGGAACATGGGGGGAAGGTGAGTCTCTTGTAACTCTATTATATATTGGTATATCTAAAACATTAACACTTACGCTGCAGGTTCTAATATCATTCAATATGATTTCATTTTCCAGTCTAGCTGAGGACTTGTGATCTTTTTTCATATTTTTTCCTGACACCCCATTTACAAGTATTAACAGCCTCTGCAGCTCCACATTTATAATCTCATTTGCAGCTCATAACAAGTACAAAAGTTAGCAGTTTATACCAACATGAATATCCAAATAAATCAATGTCAGAAACTTTCTACACATTGATAAAAAATGGACATGTTATGAAACAAACTCATAAGGTTATAGACACTGCTCTAATGTCAATAATTTAGTTATTACTAGGAACTATTTTTATTATTTTTTAATCTTGTGCATTATTTAAATCTAACTAGAGTATTAAAAATATTGAAAGCATAGCTTTAAACCTTCGCAAGTGCATTTAGGGAATAATTTGAACTCCATAGGATTTAATTTTGAATAACATGCATAAAAACAGGCTGATTTAAGAAGATTCAAGCTCTGAATTTTAGTGCTGAAAACTTCAGCAGAATCATTTGTGTATCTTCTCAAGGTTTTATTATTTGTTTTAGAAATTACTTAAGACATTCTAGCAATATACTCAGACAGGTAAAATTATATAAAACAAAATAGCTTAAAATTAGATCATAATCTAGAGATTTAAAACTGAATCAGATTGAAACAGTCACATAATTTGTATTAAAATACTTTATTGTAGGAGAAGGAGTGGCAGAGCTTGGGAGCAGAGTCAAAAGAGGAATCAGACTAGAGCAGCGGTTCTCAACCTGTGGGTCGCGACCCCATTTAGGGTCGAATGACCATTTCACGGGGGTCGCCAAACAACACAGTCCGCCATTTCCCCCCCCTTTTCCTTAGCTGTGCTACTCCCTCTTATTCTATTGGCTTTTGAAAGCCGTGTTGTGGCTCCGTCCGGTGGGTCCCTCTCATCAGAGGAGGAAGGCTCTGAACATGAAGGAGAGGAGATGGCCAGGCCTCCCTCTCCAGGCCCTTCCCCTCTGGTGCGGCCTTCGGTGCCTTCCGACGGAGAGGAGTTTGGCCAGGAGCCCGGTGTTTCTGGGATTGGCCAGGAGCCCGGTGCTTCTGGGATTGGCCA
>NW_015386909.1:699663-702443 GCF_001527695.2 Protobothrops mucrosquamatus | reverse complement strand
GTAGCTCCAGAACTCCTACTCAAAATAAATTAATTTATTAATTCGTAAATGACTGACCAACCACACTCAGTGTGTAGTCCTTAATGTAATTACATCTACATGGAGGGAAGTATGTAGTGGGGTATCCAAAGGTACTGTTTTAAGCCTAGTACTCTTCAACATCTTCATAATTGATCTAGAGGAGGGGATAGAAGAGGAATTCATCAAATTTGCAGATGACAGAAAGCTGGGGTGAATAGCCAACACTTTAGAAGATAGGATCTAGATCCAGAAGGATTTTGACAGACTTGAACAGTGGGCCCTATCCAACAAAATGTAATTCAGTGATGAAAAGGTAAGATTTTACACTTAGGCAAGAAAAAACAAATGCTCAGTTATAAAATAGGTGCTACCTGGCTTAACAACAGTAACTGTGAAGGGGATCTAGGAGTCCTAGTGGATAATCACTTAAATATGAATCAACAGTGTGCTGTGGCTATCAAAAAAGCCAATCCAGTCCTAAGCTGCATTAACAGGGAAATAGTATCAAGATCATGTGAAATGTTAGTACTGCTATATACTGCTTTGGTTAAGACTACATATGGAATACTGCATCCAGTTTTGGTCATCATGATACAAAATATATGTTGAAATTCCAGAAAGAATTCAAAGAAGAGCAGCAAAGATGATTAGGGGGCCGGAGGCTAAATCATATGATGAACAGTTGCAGGAGCTAGGCATGTCTAATCTAATGAAGAGAAGGACTAGGGGTGATAAGATAGCAGTCTTCCAATATTTGAGGGATTATCACAGAGAAGAGGGGGTCAACCTATTTTCCAAAGCACCTGAGAACAGAACAAGAAGTATCAGACTTATCAAAGAGAGGTCCAGAACTGAGAAAAATTTCCTGACAGAGCAATGAACCAGTAGAATGACTTGTTTTAGAAACTGTGGGTGTTCCATCACTGGAGGTTTTTGAGAAGAGATTGGACAGCCATTTGTCTGAAATGGTATAGGGTCATCTGTTTGAGCAGTGGGTTGGAATAGAAGACCCCTGAGGTCCCTTCCAACCCCTGTTATTCTGTTATTTAACAGTGACATGGTTATCACATGAAATGTCATTAACACTAAGAGAATAAGTTGATTGTGCAAAGTGCTGATTCACTGAACTTTGGGCAGTAAATGCTATCATTTTTGGCATACAACTTTCTCAAAAGATTATTTTAAGTTAAACTGGCTCCTTGGATGGGCTTAAAAAAAACAAAATGTGTGCTTTTTATATATGTTAGCAAGAATTTTATTATTTAAAAATGGGTTTAGAAGTGATTTTCTCTTTCCAGGTCAACTGGGAATGTATTGGATTAGTTGGAGGAAATGGCTAAGAAAATCGCTTACTCTATACAATATACTCTACCTTTGGTAATTCCATCCTTATTTGAAAGAGGTGGCAGGGCTGCAAGATAGATAAAGGACAGGTTGATGCTGTAATAAAAACTCAAAAGAACTATTGCTTATTTCTGAGAATGAAGAGGGAAAGAATATCCTAGAGCAGGGGTCTCCAAACTTGGCAACTTGAAGACTTGTGGACTTCAACTCCCAGAATTCCTCAGCCAGTCATGCTGGCTGAGGAATTCTGGTAGTTGAAGTCCACAAGTCTTCAAGTTGTCAAGTTTGGAGACCCCTGTCCTAGAGGCAAACCTTAGGACCAGTGAAGAAAACCTCTGCTTTTTTTATTATCCTGAAGTGTTAGTAATTGCCAATGTTGTTGCTAAGAAAAAGGAATGTTGTCAGTCAGGAAGAGAAAGCAGTACATCTAGTCCTCAACTTATCAACTTTTCGTGCATGAACCATTCAAAATTATGACTGTGCTGGGCCATGGGACTTACAATCTGTGCCCAAAGTTACAGCCACTGTAGCACACTGAAGGTCACAGGAATAAAATTCAGGTGCTTGACAACCATCACCATGGCTTATCACCATAATTCCAGGTTCAATTCCGGTCATACATTGAGGATTATCTGCATTAAAAGAGCATGGTGCTACAGATCCAGCTGTTTTTGAAGAGGCTATGTGGAAATTGAATTGAATTGAATTAATTGAATATTAATTGCTAAAGTATGGAAGAAATTGGCGCCTCAGATGTGAGTGCAGCATTAGGTTGCAGGTAAAATGCATAGAGCACATAGGAATATTTGTCAGTTGATTTACAGCATTTGTGATGGTTTTGATTAGGGTTGAAAAGCCAATATTAATGCCCATAGCATCTTCAGAAACTATAGGCTAGTTGTGATTTTATGCAGAACGTGGATTTGAAAGACATTGAGCTAATCCCTGTAAAATTCCAGGACTCATTACGTTTTTGAAATGGCAGTTCTTGAGGAATATCTGAGGAAAATTAAGTTTTAAGGGCAGCAAATGAAGATTTCAGACCTCAGTGAACAGTCTGAATGAACAAGAGTGGCTAGCCACAGGATTTGACAGCTTATGTTATTGTTCTTTATTGGTTGCTTTTCTTTTTCACGACAAGTGAATTTTTCCTTTGACTGTACTGTTCTCTTTATTCAGCACCATTTCTCCTCATCTTGACGTGATGACTCCTCATCTTGACGTGATGACCCGTTGCCTGGAGGCCGTACGGGTCTGGATGGGGAGGAACAGACTCAGACTCAACCCTTCCAAGACCGAGTGGCTGTGGTTGCCGGCGCCCCGGCATAGCCAGCTGATTCCATCGCTGTCTATAGGGGGCGAAACTTTGGCCCCCTCAGAGAGGGCTCGCAACTTGGGTGTCCTCCTGGATCCGC
>NW_015386909.1:679808-692937 GCF_001527695.2 Protobothrops mucrosquamatus | reverse complement strand
AGTAAGTTATAAATAGGAAGCCAGCACTTTAGCAAATGTTGCCGCCCATATATAATAATAATAATAAAGTTGGAAGGGTTTCTGCTTTCTGTTTTAGCGCACATTTATTTGTCCATTTTATCAATGAATTTCTTCATTTAATCTTTTATTTCTGTTTTACTGCTTCAGCTACAATTAGGAAGACATTATAACTGCTGCTGCTACAATTACTGACTTATCTAAGGCTGTTGCATACATTATAAAATTGTAAATAATACTCATTTGCATTTATTGGATGTAGATGCTTACTGTTAGTTTTCTTGTCAAACACCTTTCTGCACTTTTTCCATAATGGGTAGAATACTGGCAAATGCACTGTGAATACATTTGTCCTCTTTTATGGTTAGTAAATATTATGCAGGACCTCTGGGAAGGAAAAATCCTTAATGATAAAGGCATTGGGAATTTCACCATTGGTTTAGTGTCTTTCCTTAAGCGCTTCTATTACAAGAAAGTAGCTAATTCGGGGAATTTGCAATCTTGGGAGCTACCTACCAGATAGGTAGATTAAACTGAGATAGATTAGAGGCAGGTACACTAAAGCAGGAGAGAGACCAAGAGAAAAATCTCTCAGTGAAAATTTGGGAAGGAGGATTTAATAGAGTTTGCAGACAAGCAGCTGAAAACAATGAGTCCCTGGAAACTGGTGCTTGTTCTAACAGAACTTTTGCGCCAGTTTCCCCGTACTTTGTGAAATCAAACTCTGTGTGCAGAGGGCAAGGGGTTATTTTTTCACCGATAACAAAAGAATAAATCATAATGATCATTAAACAGGAGAAGAAGAGGAGCGAAGGATAGGTCAGCGGTGCTGTGATACTCTGAAGGAGCAGAGGTCAGACTTTCCTTCTCAGTACACTTAGTTCGCTTCCAATTTTGTTAAATCCAATTCTTAAAAGTCAGACATGTGTAATGGCCTCAATGTGATCTAGGGGAAGAGGAACTGGGACCATTAAAAAAAAAATCAGATGATGGAAACAGGCTGCCCATTTTTGATGCTGGAAAAGTTTGGGGAACAAGGGTTCAAATCAAAGGATGCCTAAGGCACAACCTGTATCATCTTCACCAGTATCTCTTAAGCTTCCTTCTACTCTGCTTGACAAGGCTGCCAAGATGTTCCAAGTGAGGAAAATGCCATGAGGGAAAGCAATTATATCATCTGTTAGGGCAGGGGTCAGCAACTATGCCCCCTTTATGACCTGTGGACATCAACTCCATCTGAGTTGATGTTCATGGGTCATAAAGGGGCTATAGTCCCCCCCCCCTATATAAGGCACTGCCCAACTCATACAGAGTAGTCTGGGATTTTCTGGGATATGTAGGTAAGAAACTTGGTATCCCTATTTTACTTTTGCAACAAGAATGGCAAGGGTTCCTAAGCCAACCATTAAATCAGCCACAGATAAATATATTTTTTTGAATATATAGAGTTGTAAGAGAATTATTCTGGTTGTCCAAGACATACAAATTTTATTTAGGAATCTCTCACAGATATTGAGTAAAGTGGTATATATGTGATAGATTGCCTTTCTCTTAAAGATAATTGCTGCCTTCATTTTAATCAAATAAAAATGTAGCTGTGGGTTATTTCAATCCTGCTAATGCTGGTTCAGAGAAATTCTCATGTTCCTCTAAGAATTCTGTTGTTTTATTTTTAGTAATAAGAGTGATTATAATTTAACTGATCAATATGTGTTGTTGTTATTTTCTTAGGTAGCTATAAGAAAGGTTTTCTTTTAAAGTTTGATGATATGGCTTACTATTTATATGTATTTCTGAGCCACTGTGTGATTAATGATATTGAGGGCATTTTCAGTAAATAAGAGTGCCTGGATTGCCAGGGAATTAATTAGATAGTAGTTCTATGGCATCTAATCACTTAGGAGTACATCACTTGTAAAATACTCCCAACTAAGCAGTCACACAAAAAGATTTTTGACGTACAAGTTACAAAATTTATTGATATAAAGAAAGAACCCAAATGGTTGTTGGCATAATTAAAAGAAAAATGGAAGAGGGGAATTCAGATGAATGAAGATCATTCATGTGAAGAAGCAATTTGGATGACATCTTTCTATAAACACACTAAAAGCTAACATTACAATTTTATTTATTTATTTATTTATTTATTTATTTAGATTTAGAAGGCTGCCTGACTTCCAAATGTCTCTGGGTAGCTTACATAGTTAAAAAAAGGGGGGGAAAGCAATTAGAATTAATAGATCTTTTTACGATAACCTTTCTGTTAATTAAAATTGGAATATAATTGTTATGTAAAAAAAAACCCTGCACAAATTATATTATTATTATTATTATTATTGTGGTTAATCTTCAATTTGATTCAGTCTAGGGCTAATAAAAACTTAACAGTTCAAGTTCTAACCAAGGACATAAAAGCTGTTAAAATATTGTTGTTGTTGTTGTTGTTGTTGTTGTTAGCATCACAGTTTGATGTTACTAAAAACTTAATAATTCAAGTCCTATCCAAAGACTTAAGAATTATTAAGATAGTGCCTAAGAAAATAGGCAGTGCCAAGCAGGATAGTTTTATGTAAGATTATGGTGTTCAAGTCTGATAAATTCAAATTTTCAAGATATCGATGAAATCCTTTAGCTATCACTCTGAAGCTTCCAATAGTTATTGGTATAATAACAGATTTCATTTTCCATAATCATTTAACTTCAATCTGCAAGTTCTGGTATTTTGTAATTTTTTTCCAATTCTTTTCCCTCAATCCTGCATCACTTATTATAGCAGGGGTCTTCAAACTTGGCCCTTTTATGACTTGTGGACTTCAACTCCTCAGCCAGTGTGCCTGGTTGAGGAATTCTGGGAGTTGAAGTCCGCAAGTCATAAAAGGGCCAAGTTTGAAGACCCCTGTATTATAGCAACATCAATGAACCAGGCTTTTTTTTTCTTTTCAATAGCTATTATATGCGGCATGTTATGAACAAGATGCCTCTCTCTTTGGATCTTAAAGTCTCAGAAGCTCTTAACCTACATAAGATCTCAATCCAAAACCTTCTTTATGTGATGGTCCCAGTAGTTTTTACTACATTCAAATTCAGACCTCTGGTAAAGTTTCCAACAACTTTCTGGCGACTCAGTCATATCCCGCTTGTAGTCATTTTGTGAAAATTTGCTGCAGCTACTGATCAAATGCTCAGTCGTTTCATCCTTTTCACTAGAAAGGCACCATTTGCTATTGTTTGTTTCATGTTGAATTTTCATCTTCACTCAATTAGTTGGCAAAGCTTGCTCTTCAGCCACCATGTCAAAGCCTTCAATTTCTTTCTTTAACATTCCTGATCTTAACCTGATCTTATCAGCTTCTCTTTCTTTGGCTTTCACTAGTTTATTTTCTATATTCAGCTTTCATCTTTATTGTTTTTAAGAACCATCCTTTGACTGACTTCTTCAGCAAGGATTCTTGGCTTTTTTTTAATGTAGTCATTCAGGTCATGTTTTTCTTCCTCCACAGTTTGTTTCACTTGTAGGAGTCCTCTATACTCTTCAGTTCCTGGAAAATACAGCTGATCAATATCACTGTTTGGGTCCAAAGCATAATGCATTGTCATTAATTTCCTTGTCTACCAATCCAAGCTATTGAGTTCCATCTGGTCCAATCTAGAGAAAATTGTCTAAGGAAAAGAAAATATTAGGCAATGTTGTCTACAATAAAATTTAGAGATATTTGCACCAAATTAAAACTGATTTGAGAATTTTTCCCAGCCTTACCTAAAGAGTTCCTTCTCTAGGCGTCATTCTTTTAGCTGAGATAATACCTGATCCATGTTCCTGGGGTCAAATACCTACGTTAAATTCATAACTGATTAAAAAAAACTTCAAAATACTGTTAATAGTATTTTGTGCCACAAGGAAATCTATGAGGGGAGCCAAGTGAAAACATCTGTGAAACTAAAATCTGGTTTGAGTAAATTATTGCAAATGCAATAATATCTCTCTTGTGTCACCTTCTCATTTTGATCAGAGAAAGAAACGAGTTTCCTTTGTAAGTCAAAATTTGTAATGGTGCCCATGAGAAAGGCAGTTATGAATGAATGATGTATATTGGGAAACTATGCAGATGCTTATATATACTTTTGTGCAAGGAATTCTTAATTCTGTCCTCATCTGATGTTGCTTGGTTTTTAGTATCCCTTTCTTCCATAAAAATATTTGATCAGGTCCATGTCATTATTATTATTATTTTAAAATAAACTCCCTGTAACTATTCTGTGTACATTTAGTAGGATGTACATTATTCATACATTTATTAGTGTTGGATGTTTTCCTTGAATGCTTTCATAGTTCTGTGACTGATAATTTATGCAAAAGATGAAATAACTTCTGCATGTTTTAAACCATGTGATTATTTCATAAGATTAAAAGGCCATTTTTAATTAAATACTGACTAACTAGGNAATTATCATATAAATATGAATGTGGTACTATTTTACTATTTTTGCATTATACCCAAAGTGGCCTTAGTGGCAAAAATACTCAATGATGAATGTGGATATGATGATTATGTAATCAAGATCTTATCTAAAGACAGAATATATTTTATTTCAAATACATTGTATATCAGTATTGAACAAATTAAAACTGTCTGTCTGTCTGCCTGCCTGCCTGCCTGCCTGCCTGCCTGCCTGCCTGCCTGCCTGCCTGCCTGCCTACCTACCTACCTACCTACCTACCTACCTACCTACCTACCTACCTACCTACCTATCTATCTATCTATCTATCTATCTATCTATCTATCTATCTATCTATCTATCTATCTATCTATCTATCTATCTATCTATCTATCTATCTATCTATCTATCCATTATTGCTAAAGGAGCGATGCCTATGTATATTTGAGTCAATAATTCTTTCCTTGAAAAATGGATGCATTTGGGATTGCATTTCAAGGTCATGCATGTGCATCCATGATCAGCCGTGTACGGCTGAGGGGGTGTTGCCAACAAATGTGTTTGCAGTTTAGAAAAGCATCACCATAACCTGCTTTCAGGCTTTTAGGAGCTGTCCATATTGGTAACAGTTGACCGCTGCACATTTTCTGCAGTATTCAAAAGCTGTGTGATTCCCCACAGAAATTCGTGATCCATAGCTGGAGATACCTATGGACCACCATGTGAATCCTGAAATGAGTCTTGGCAAGGGGAGTTCAAAATGTGTCTCCTCTAATTTGACTATCCAGTGTTGAAGTATACTCTCCAATTAAAAGATGCAGTTTTATTTAAAGGTTTTGCATAGGTTATAGGCCAAACACTGCATTGAGTCATGCAGTGCCATTTGTAGTTTGGAAATGTTAACATCTTGACCAATAAAATATATTTCTTTATTCTCTTGTTCGATGTAAATCCTGCTTCTCTTCCAGGGGCAGCATATATATATACACACACACAGAGACACACACACAGCATTCCTTCTGACTTTTTAATTATTAAAAATAAAATATACAACCCCCCAATTCTATTGGGTTAAATAGAATTAAAATAGTAGCTCATGTTGCTATTATTCTATCAGGTATGGTAAGATCCTGCCCTAAAGACATTATCAACAAAATCTGGATCCACATAACATGCTAAAATGGAATAGAGTTGGTTTGCCTTTAATTTTTTTACAGCACTGCTTCTGACATTATTTTAACTATCAAAAATAAAGCATATGAAAAAACCAATTCTATTTCATTTAAAATAATAGCACATATTGGTATTATTCTATCAGGTATGGTAAAATCCTACCCTCAAGACATTATCAACACAATCTGGATCCACAAAACATGCTAAAATGGAATAGAGTTGGTTTGGCTTTAATTTTGTGTATTGTTTAAACCTTGATATTTTGGTTTGTGCACTACTGTTGATATGGCTTCCTTCAGGGGGTCTTCAAACTTGGCCCTTTTATGACTTGTGGACTTCAACTCCCAGAATTCCTCAGTTAGGCACGCTGGCTGAGGAATTCTGGGAGTTGAAGTCCACAAGTCATAAAAGGGCCAAGTTTGAAGACCTCTGGCTTAGTTGATGTATGGGGCCCCTCAAATGTGATTAATCAACAAACATAACTTGACAAAATAATGGCTTAGTGCTTGTGTAGTATGTGAACCCAGACCAGACATTTGAAAATTATAAACCTTTCCTTGGCCACCTCCAACCTTTAGAAATGTAGGCAATGAAACAGACATAAAGCAGCTGTGTGTTTGGACTGTGATATGGAATAGAAAAGTCTGCAGTGGCGAATACTGAAGTAATTGAACAGGTTTCAGTGAGTGCTAAATTTACATTGCAACCCACTCTAGACTAACAAGAAATGGAATAATTCAGAATTGAATAATCAGTGCAGCCTAGTTTCTTCAGCTGGAATAGGGCCCAGTCCAATTAGCAGCTTCAACTAATTCAAGGGAAATCTAGCCCACATATAAAGCAAAAGCTTTAAAATGATTCTTAGGGAATCAAGCAGATGAATTCCTTAAGTCAGGATTCCTCGCTGAAGAAGAGCCCAAAATAAAACACAAGAACAACCCCCCTCCCCAAAAAAACTGAAGACTTTTACTGACCTTTTGATAGAGCATTTTAGTGAGCTGAACTTTTGAGATGCTTCCACTGCCTTGTTGTACTGGCAGAAATACTGCAGTTGTGATATCCTGAATGAAAACATCATTAGGGGCTGCCTTATAGTAGGGTTTTTATAATAATAAACTGACATAATTACTGGATTCTGAATTAAAACTTCAACGAGCCATTATGCACACTCATTTAGGTTGATCAAATAGCAGCAAAGGGCAATTAAAAAATCCTCTCAAGCTAAATATACAGTATATGTCACTCTCAACATAGGAAGAGAAAACACAATTGAGCCTCACTTATCACAAAATCAAAGAGTACTGTGGTTTCAGCAAGGTCTACCAAAAACAAATAGACATAACATGGACTACTTCTGAAAGCATAAGCATTTTTGATAGACAATATGCCACCGTAGACATATGCCTTTACAACACAGTAAGATAAAAATGTAAAGTGCTGCAAGGTGTGCAGAGTTGTTTGCAATTTAAGCGGTGATATCAGTTGTGCAAAATTAAAATATATATATTGACATAATCCACTTATGAGAAAAGTCGAGTGGTTAAGGCACCAAGCTAGAAGCCAGGAGACTGTGACTTCTAGTTCCACTTTAGGCATGAAAAATGGCTGGGTGACCTTGGACCAGTCAGTCACTCTTCTCAGCTTCACTTACCTTCCAGAGTTGTTGTTGTTGGGAGAATAGGAGGATGGAGGAGTATCAGGTAGGTTTGCTGCTTTGAATTATGTAAAGGCAATGAAATAAAATAAAATAAAAATTATTTCCGTGGTGTGTAGTTAGCTACAAGGAATCACAATCTTGACATCAAAATTAGATGCTAAGCATAGACAGGAGTGAGGTGTTTATTTCTATGTCATTTTCCATGTTCAAAACACACCTCAGTCTGTGATTTAAAAACAGTACAGTTTGTATTATTTTTGAGTACTTTTTACTCAAGATATGCATTTTAGTTCTTTTGTGAAACTAGAAACAGGAAACATGAAAAATGATGGAGAAATTACCATCAGCTCTAATTTGAGTATTTGTCTAGCAAACAGGTCAGTTTGTATAAAACTGTAGACTTGGGCCAATATTCTGAGCTAGGATAGGCCTCAGGCTGATTAATCTGAAGAATGGTTAACGATGTTTATCACCACATTTGGGAAGATCACATTTCCAACATCCCCCCCCCCTACTTCCTATTCTCAGTTTGTGATATACAGAATGATGCAATCTTACCAGCAAATGCATGGGGTAGGGGGGGTCATTTATTCAAGGTGATGGCATTCCAGTGCAATTAATGTTCTTCCTCTTTTTTACATCTGGGCCTTTGAATGTGTACCTGCAGCCACCATCTTGACTTGACTTTTCCGGTCGCCTGTGGGTGCTTCTGCTTACCTTTCCACTGATCCTATTTTAAATTTTAGAATTATAAGAGTGTAATATCATGAGAAAATTCCACAGTTTGAAAATTCCACAAAATCACGATGTAAAAAAGATGTTAAGACTCTA
The DNA here is from genome assembly GCF_001527695.2 of Protobothrops mucrosquamatus. NCBI lineage: Eukaryota > Metazoa > Chordata > Lepidosauria > Squamata > Viperidae > Protobothrops > Protobothrops mucrosquamatus. The sequence goes on along the minus strand of NW_015386909.1, from coordinate 684,821 downwards.
GAAAGAGTACAGAGAAGAGCAACAAAGATGATTTGGGGACCGGAGGCTAAAACATATAAGGAACAGTTGCTGGAATGGGGTATATCTAGTTTAATGAAGAGAAGGACGAGGGGGGACATGATAGCAGTGTTCCAATATCTCAGGGGCTGCCACAAAGAAGAGGGAGTCAAGCTATTCTCCAAAGCACCTGAAGGTTGGACAAGAAGCAATGGATGGAAACTAACCAAAGAGAGAAGCAACCTAGAACTAAGGAGAACTTTCCTGACAGTTAGAACAATTAATCAGTGGAACAACCTGCCTCCAGAAGCTGTGAATACTCCAACATTGGAAGTTTTTAAGAAGAGACTGGACAGCCATTTGTCTGAAATGGTATAGGGTTTCCTTGTTGAACTAGATGACCTCCAAGGTCCCTTCCAACTTTACTACTACTACTACTACTACTACTACTACTACTACTACTACTACTATTATTATTATTACTATTATTATTATTATTATTATTATAGGCTTCCTGATGGAATTATATGAATTAAAACACGTAGGCAACTGAACCAGCCTCAACTTAACCAATATGTATTCAAAAGTATGATGCTGTCAGTCACCGGACACCTTTACTTGATCATATTTCATCCATTTGAATTTGGAAAACATGTTTTACTAAGTTGTGATTGATTTTGGCAGACTGTTTCTTGAGAAAACAGAAATAGCTAACATAACAGACTTGTTTCCCATGACATCTTTGTTCTGGGCAAGCGGAGTTATTGGATATTTCAAATTAAGTGATTTCTAAACATTGGGGGGCTTGCTTCAAACAATGCAAATGTTTGAAAAATATGGCACTTTTAGTTATTTCCCACTCACTCCTGGGCTCAGAAAACAATGAATTATAATATAGTACAGGTTGTTTTGGAGTCTCTTAGGACTTAACGGACTCTACAAATCCATTTTCCATGTGCTGTTGGGTATTTTATTTTTCATTTCTCTCCACTAAAGGTCCTTGGGTTGGGAGTGAGCCACAATTCTGCATTAAAATGAATTTGTTGAGCTAGTCTGTTAAGGATTTCCCTTCTGTGCATGAATAACTGCACCAGAGAGCATTGGAATAGGAAAAGATTGGAACAGATTAAATTGATGTCCTGGCAAATTAAGAGAGGATGAACAGAGTTTCTCAAGGGGATGTTTTTCAGGTAGCCCTTGACTTACAACTGGTTGCTTAGTGATCGTTAGAAGTTGCCTGGGGGTTACTTATCACCACATTTGAAATTCCAATAGCCACTCCCTCTTCTCCCCCCCCCAGCTATGTGACTGCAGTTCAGGCACTTGGCAACTGGCCCCTTCTATGGCTGTTTGCAGGGGCCTGCAGACATGTGACTGCTGTTTATGACATGTTTGCAGAAAACCAGCATTTATTTCTGATTTTCAGCAACACTGTGTCCATGGTGAACCGCTGGTTCACTTAACGACTGTGGCATTCGCTTAATGACTAGAGATAATGACCACAGTGACTTGATTAATGACCACTGCAAAAAAATCCTCCCAAAATCAGATTGGTCACATGGGTGACCCAATTTACAACCATCACAAGTTACGATGGGTAGGCTCCCTTATGGTCATAACTCAAGGACTATCTATATTTACTTCAGAAAACATAGCAGTTAATTTTGCAATCACCTCTCAGTGTGCTTGTGTATATTTGGCCTGTACAGAACAAATTTCTCCCTTATGGTGGGTACAGTTCACTTTCTTCTCACTTTGTATTCTTATCTGGAATTTCTTACTTTTTCTCTTTTATTTCCTTATTTCCTTTTTTTTTCCATTACCTTCTTGCTCTTTGGGTTCCCCCCCTCAAAATCCAAGCCCTTCTACTTCTGTTCTAGAACCAAGGAAAGTTCATTCTTTATTTCCTCATTTTATTTCTGTGATGATCCACTTTCAGTTTTAATTTTCTGAATTTCCTTTACACGTTAAAGCAGAGGTGGTCTTTGCTTTCAATGGATATTTAATAATAGTTAAAAATTGCATATTTCTGAAGGGGGCAGTTTGTCTCATTCTGAAAGATTCTCATAATCAATGCCTTTTGGGTATGCAGTGTGTATTTTAGAAAGTATAATTGACAGATTTTTGTCTCTTTCATAAGCAGGATATACAATTTTCATATTCATGACAGATGGAAAATATTTGGCTTTCATTTCTATTAGCAAAAATATGTCACATTTATGAAAATGTTACCAACAAAATTCCACATTTGTGTTTGATGGCAGCTTCAGAATCAATAAAAGGAAGTTCTTCGCGTAGCTCATACTATGCTTAGTGAAAGAAAGACTATTATTTTTTTCTTCTCTCCATCTTACTTATTTTTAAAGTGTGTGTGTGTTGTCTTAGTCTGAGAATATATTAATAGACATTGAGGACTGTTTTTCTTTCTAATCATCCTTTGGGGAAGAGATTCTCTTATTCTGATTTATTCAGATCATCTTATATTCTGGTAAATACTGCACGGAACTTGCTACTGCTGGAAATAGCAAACTTGAATACATGACTAAGATGGACGGATAATGTCACTTCCCATTCAGTCATTAAGCGAGCCACTGTGGGTTGTTAAGCAAGGCGTCACATCACATGACTGTGGCTTGCAATTTCACTCCCAATTTTTCCATTCATTCTGCTTGTTGGAAGCCAATTGGGAAATATGAAAATGGAACTTGTGTGAATGAGGAACATTGTGATGGTTGTAAATGTGTGCATAGTGTTCCTTTTTAGCACATTGAATGGTCACAATGAAGGCAGTAATTGAGGTCTACCCTGTAAGTTTAGACAAATGTAGGAAGGACAAGACTAGAAGGAGAGAAAGAGTCAGTTTAGTGCAGGGGTCTTCAAACTTGGCCCTTTTATGACTTGTGGACTTCAACCCCCAGAATTCCTCAGCCAGTGTGCCTGGCTGAGGAATTCTGGAAGTTGAAGCCCACAAGTCATAAAAGGGCCAAGTTTGAAGATCCCTGGTTTAGTGTAATGATTAAGACAACAGACTAGAAACCTGGAATCTGTGAGTTCCAGTCCCACCTTAGACATGAAAAACTTGTTGGGTGACTGGGCCAGTCACTCTGTCCCAGCCCAGGCTACCTCACAGGGTTGTTGTGGGGAAAATAGGGGGAAGAAGGAGTATTGGCATGCTTATCATCATGAGTTGTATTTGGGGAAAAAAGGGCAAGTTTTTTTTTAAAAGACCATCAATGGCTATTAGTCATCGCACATTTGGTTTTATTTCTTTTCCTGCTTTGCTAATGAAATGTTTATTTGCACACATACAGAGATGTCCTTCCCATTACAGAACTGCTGACTGCTAAATATTATACTTTTGAAGGACAGTTGATATATTTTTCATCTGTAAATGTGATGTAATTATAACATTGCTACTGTCACAAAAAATGGGTGCCCACTTCTATTGACTGATTTAGAAGATTTATTGCCACTTAGTGTTATCAAATACAGCTATTATTCATAATGGAATATTATGGAACAATCGTATGGTTTTAGGTTTTAGGTTTTATTAAATTTATACCCCGCCCTTCTCCTGGCGGACTCAGGGCGGCTTACAGCAAGTTAAAAAACAGACAAACCATACAAAATACTAAGTTTAAAATACAATTAAAATGAAATATTGATTTTTTGCCGTTTCTTTTTAAAATTATGTTAAAAACCAAATTAAAATCGAATTAAAATCAAATTAAAATATCCCTTAGGCCAGTCCCGCTAGCTGGAATAGCCATGTCTTGAGGGCGCGGCGGAAGGAGGGAAGATCCGGAATGACCCGGATCTCTGGGGGTAATTCGTTCCATAGGGAGGGGGCTCCAACAATCTCAAATACAATATCTCAAATACAATGTTCAGGGAATTGGAGTTTATCAAGGTAAAGGTATTCCTTTCATAAAGATATGTACAGCAGGAAGTGAGCAATAGAAATGGGAAGAAATACTTCAACATCAAGGACAGCTCTTCTCACATAATTTTTACTTTCGTTTCAACATGCAAGTTCCACTTAAATGCAAATAATAGCGCTTTAGAGAAAGAATGCATTCATCTGCTTCGACTGTGCAATGTTAATTGTTTGAAGCCAAACTGCCTTCTGCAAATTGACCTAAATGGGAGGATGATGTAAAGAACATGCACCGTTTTACAGGCTGGTGATTTCCTAATTCAGTTAAGAGATTGAAACGCTCATGAGCATCACGCTTGTGGATTGAAGTTCAAAAGCCATGCTTTCATTACTTGAAAATAGTTTTCAGAAGCCTATTTAAATATTAACAGGAACCAATCTTCTTCCCTGAATCTGCATTAGAGATTATGGAGAAAGAGTTCAGCGAGTAAACCAAAGAGAAATTCATTTTATTTGGGCTTTCTCTAACATGATCCCAAGCCTTGTCAGAGTAAGTGTAAACAACACATATCATTTTCCAATGTGCTTTATTCTAATTATAGCCCTGTAGAGGAAAAAAATAGATTGAAAGCACAATATGGATTTTCAGCCTTTCATTAGCTGTAAGAAAGATTTTTAAACCTCAGGTTTTGAGTCTAGGAGTCTTTATAGATATTAAATAAACTCCAGGCTTTTCCTCCACCTAGTTGCATATAAAAAAATGATGGCGAAGGATTCTGAAAGGATATACTGATTAAAGCTCCTGAATCATTGGATAAGATAAATGGGCAGAAATTTGGGGAAAAATGCTTCTCAGTCTATACCTTCATGAATACCTCCATGGGCTTGATGCAAAAGTAGGGAGACTTTCTAAAGCCCTTAAATAGAAGCTCCAAAAAAATTTTGGGAGTGAGTGGCCATAATAATTCTAATAAAAAATAACATACAATGTTTTTAGAGACAAGTAGGTTTTTCTGCCTCTCGCAATGTTGGGTGTTGTTCAGGCATTATGAAAGCTTGTACCCAATGAAAACAACGACACACCATGATTTTTCTAGGGATATTGTGACTGCCTCCATATTTAGGGCTACTCACCTTTG
>NW_015386909.1:649708-675901 GCF_001527695.2 Protobothrops mucrosquamatus | reverse complement strand
TTTTTTGTATAAGTAAGGGATGGTGTTAAACTATCTTGCTGAAATGGTAAAGATTTTAGATATTTGAAGAACTAATTAAATGAATAATTTTTATTAATACGGAGGAGATGGATTGTTTAAGTTTAGATTTTGGAGTTAGAGATATTAATATTTGTTTACTTGTATTTGAATATTAGCCTAGGTTGGTTTGGGAAGTCCAGGGGGTGGGGGGATGGGATATAACATTGTGTAATATCTGTGATGTATTTCTTTTTTTTTATGATAAAAACAATAAAATTTTATATTGAAAAAAAAAACAAATTTATCATAATTAAATAGACAACATATTTGTGGATTGGCTTTTTTTGGAATAGACTCAGTGACGGTGTTAATACAATTGATTTGGTTATGGCTTATCAAGTTTTGTGATTTTCTTTTTGGTCTTGTTTTTTTAAACCCATTTTTGTTTTCATCAGCTTGGTATCACAGATGCTTCCCAACTCAGTCCTAACTCTACATTATTTATACAAGTTAAAAAGCACAAGTCTCAACTTCAGACCTGGAGACACCCCACTTACATATCTCACCGGTATGACATTTGCTCATTTATTCCTTCTGACCATTTCCCTCTAGAGCTTTTGGTGAGATATTTTGTCAGAGGCATCTTGGAAATCCAAATACAGTATATCATCAACAAAAACATATCTTCCATCATTCTGTTCCTTCATGCTTTTGCTTTTGTTGATGAAAAATAAGTTTTGTGTATTAAAAGTAGACCTCTGCATTGGTCAGACACCACACTGAGATTTGTGTCCATTTGTTGTATAACACTTTAAAAAGGAATAATAAAATCTAGACCAAGTTTTTGAGAAAGGCAACAAAAGTCTCCAGTAATCAGGAATTAAGTCTTAAGAGAAAGATTGAAATTGAGGGAAGAGGAATGTTTAATCAATCAAAATTAAAATATCTGAATGGGTTTCCCTCACAAGAAGGGCAGATACCTAATTTTTTATTCACCACACACTTCTATCTAGTTGAATATTAGGGAAAAAAACTTTGATTATAGCATCAGTTAGCTAAAACAATTGTGCATTGTTTCACTGAATAAATAACTATTGGTGAGCAATGGGTTTTGTCACAGCATGCACAGTCTTATTGCACTGAGATAACCCAGGAGTAAACACAGTAAACAGTAGTCTATATTAAATGGTGGTTTATCTTACACTATCTACAATATCATACACCAGGAACAATATACATACACGTGTTAATACAGCAGTCTCCAACACACAGCAATTACAGCAGGAAACGGAAGAGAGAGAACACATCTAAGGAGCCTTCCTTTTTATACAAAGGCTCTTAAAGGGACACAGACCCAGCTGGCCCTTAAAGGGACATAGACCCTGCTGAGTCATTTCCATTATTACATCATACATTACATCAGCTGGTTAGCTTTTAAATCATTACCTTGACAGGTTTAGTATGATCACCTGTGATTTGATCTAAAACAGTGTGATACAATGATTAGTTAGGGTAAGAAATATTAAGAAAATTAGTAAATTTAGTGTTTCATTTATTAAGCAAAAGTATTTATAAAATGTCTGGAACATCTGGCCATCAGAGATGAGATCCTCTTCCACCCTTCTAGTCTTCTAGATCAGGGTTTTTCAACCAGTGGTACATTGGCACGTGGCAGGTGCTACGTGGCCATGCCCAGTCTAGCCAAGGGTAGCGGGGGGAGGGAACAAGCCAAAGCGGCGCAGCACAGGACTTGCCAGGAGAGAGTCCTCGGGAGCTGCAGGGTTGCTGGGGTGAGACAAAGGCCCCAGGATCGGCACTTCCACCTCACAAGGAAGAGAAAGGGCAGGGGAAGGAATATAAAAGGAGGCAGTTTGGGTGGGAGAGGGAGAGGAAAAAAAAAGAGATGCAGCCTTGGGAAGGAGGAGGAAGAGTCAGCTGGAGCTGTACTGAAGGGAAAAGAAGGAGGAGGAGGAGGAGGAGGAGGAGGAGGGGCAAGAGAGGAAAGGATAAAAAACAGGTGACAGCGAAAAACAGGCAAGAAATGCAGCTGGGGAAGGGTCAACCTCTGGGAGGAATGAAGAAAGACAGTATCCCCTGAAGGAGACCAGCAAATGGCCCCCGCCCACTTCACACACTCGTGGGCTCCAGGGGAGGGGATGCCATGAGCGGCATGAGAGTCCACATTACTTGCACTCCACTGCCTAGACCCCCCCCCAGCCTGCCTAGTTTCGGCAGACAGCAGCACACTCTACTCACCATGCGGACAGGCAGGACCTGGTGAGGCGAACTAATGAGAAGCCGAACCTGCCTGGGTGAGCGCAGAGGTGGCGGCGAGCACTCGGCGCCTGGCGTCCCAGGTGACTGTTTTGCCCCACAGGCTGACCACATTCTGAGCACTTCCCTTTCACCCGGGAAAGAATAGAATAGAATAGAATAGAATAGAATAGAATAGAATAGAATAGAATAGAATAGAATAGAACTTGGAGGTCTTCTAGTCCAGCCCCCTGCTTCTCTCTTTGATCAGTTTCCAACCATTGTTTCTTGTCCTTCCCTCTGGTGCTCTGGTGAACAACCTGGGCCCCTCTGCCCTGTGGCAGCCCCTCAGATACTGGAATACTGCTATCATGTCTCCCCTATTCTTTCCTTTAGACTAGCCAAACCCAAGTCCCGTAGCCATTCTTCGTATGTTTTAGTCTCCAGGCCTTTGATCATCTTAGTTGCTCTTCTCTTAATTTTTTCCAAACTGTCAACATCGTTTTTGTGATATGGTGAATCAAATTGGCTGCAGTATTCCAAGTGTGGTCTTACTAGGGTTTTATAAAGCGGTACTAATACCTTCCGCAATCTTGATTCTATGCCTCTGTTTATACAACAATTAATGGGAATTAATTAATTAATTAAATTAAATAAATGGGAAAGACCAATCTATTAGTGGATATAACACTCTGCAGTATAACAATCTGTATCTTATTCAACAAGTGAGGATTGGGAGAGTTTCACATTTGATTGCAACAATCAAATAAAGGATAAAACCCTTTGAATTTCTGCAGTTTCAAGGAACATCTTCAATTCCATTGATTTCAGTGAAATTAAACTTAGGGTGGATCCAAGCCATCAACTGTGAGCTATTTCTCTCTGGGTCTCGAAGTCAAACAAATTAACTCCATGTAATTATTTGCACCCTGCAAAACCACAACTAATAAAATACTATATTCTCTTGGGATTTGAGCTCAGGATCAGTTTGTTTATAATGTGTATAAATATTTTCAGTATGTTCCTTTATGGTACTTCATTTTAAGGTCTTCTATAAAACAGCATTTTTATTGAAATCCTGTAAAAATAGGGTTTTAAACTGAATTTTAAACATTTTAAACTGAATTAAGGCCAAAGAATGAGTTCTGGGGGGGGGCTCAAAAGCAAGTTTTAAATAAATCTGAGGCTACTGTTTTAAAATCAGGTATACAAATATACACAAAATGTTAGGGACCAGAACTTCTAGTTCCATTTAACATTTCTACGGTTAACACCAAAAGCTCAACAACTTTGTCCTTGGATTGTTGCAGACTATCCCGAGAGAATAACAAGCTGCAAAACCCTGAAGAAGCTGCATCCACCTTTTGTGAGAAGGATAGAATGTAAATGCAGAAAATAATTTTATGTTAATGGAATAACCCATAGATGAGTTACTTATCATAAGGATAAATATTTTATAACGAAGAATCTGTTCTCGGCAGCCAAGCTTGGCTGGGTATTTTGTAAATGTGGCAGTTTTATTTGGAGAATTGGCTCACCCAGGAAAGGATGTTTGTCCATTGGTGATAACAGAGCTAATACTGCTAGTAATGAATTTTTAAATGGCTTTCTAATCACAGTTACGTTACATTTAAGGGTTTTCCATTTTTAGTGTGTATGGATGTGAATATTAGTATGTATATATTATGCACACACACATATTTATTATTACAACTCTATTTATTATGAAAGGCTTCTTCTAGTCTGCTTGTATATGATAGGGATGTAAAGCCATATAAGAAAGGAGGGTATGATCCAGTGGTGGGATTCAGCCAGTTTGCACCACTTTGGCAGAACCGGTAGCTAATTTTTTGTTGCCCAGGCCCAGAATGGACTTCCGGAAGCTGCATCCACACAGAGAACTGGTTGTTCACATATTTGAATCCCATCACTGGTATGATCTTCATGTTGGACTCAAATATTTCTATCAATGTATGAATATCTTTGCGTATATATAACATACATACATACATACATACATACATACATATGGAATTTCATTTATGGTGAAGGAACAGCAGAAATTTTAGCAGCCACCATGAAACTGAAGTGCCTGGCTCTGACTGGAGATCAGCATCAGGAGCTTTAATAGATTCTTCATTTTGTGGCGAGATGGTTTTGTGGAAAAAAAACATCACTTTTATTAGGAACAATTGATTGGCGTCAATATGTTTAACAATCAGCAAAAGAAATGAAATAAAATCCTAACTTGCAAGCCAAAAGCTGATAACACATGAGCAAGTTGACATAATCATATGAAGCACTGCACATCAGGAATCTTTGGCTGGTTTCACACTTCAAGGTTAGCCATATTGTGGTTTGTTTTAGGTGTGGCTTGTTTTGTCAACTCAGTCATTGTGGTTGCTAAATAAATCTTTGGTTTTTCATGTTTATTTATTTATTTTAAGGATTTATATGGCTGCTCCTCTTGTAAAACATAACTGGGCAGCCAACAGTAGTAATTAAAACCCAATTCAACAAAAACAGGGGAGAAATCATCCACCCAATCCAATTACTTCATCCATACAGTCCCCTGAGCTCCAACTTTGCTATGCAGGTGCGGGAGGAAATGGCTCTGAATGGCTTTCTGGAAGACTGAGAGGATGGGGGTCTGCAGGATCTGAAGAGGAAGGATAGGGTACGGTAGGAGCCACAGTGGAAAAGGCACCTCCTGCGTCCACTAGATGGCAGCATTTGAGAGATGGGACCTGGAGTGTGCCCACTACATCCGATCTAGTGGGATGGACAGATACCTTCGGGGAACTTAGTTCTCTGCTATATAGGGCTTTAAAGGTCATTAGTGTCCACTGAACAACCCCCCCCCCCAAAAAAAAAAGTGGGAGCCAGTACAGCTCCCATGGCAGTGGTGTTGTCAAGGTTTAATGATTTAACAGCTAAAGCTTATGTAAAGATATAATGTAATGTGGATGATGCAATCATAGGAATGACTCAGCAGGTGTGTGTATCCCTTTAAGAGTCTGAGTATAAAAGGGAAGTTTTTTGCTGGAGTCTTTCTCTCTCATCCATTTGACTGCTATAATTACTATGTATTGGAGTTTGCTGAATCATCACGTGTATGTATTTTATTTCTAGTGTATATTTGTAGATATAGTGTAATATAAACCGCCATTTAATTACAAACCACTGTTTACTGTATTTACTCCAGGGTTATCTCAGCGCAATAAGACTGTGCAAGCTCTGACAGGTATAACATGGGCAAACTTGGAGGTGCCAGATACTGTTGAGCTGCTGTATTCTGGACTAGTTGTAATTTCTGGGTGGTCTTCAAAGACAACCCCATGTAGATCACATTGCAATAGCCCAACTGGGATGTCACCAAAGTATCAGTGATCATGAGCAAGGCCTCCCAGTCCAGGAATGGGCACATTGGCCCATAAGATGCATTTACTGGAACTAAGCTGAATTTGGTTTGTTTAATAAACCATGATTAAATTATGAGTAAACTTCGTTTATGTAAATTAAAGTGCTGGAGTGATTAAAAAAAGTAATTTGTATCTTACATGCTCAGTTTTTCTGTTATGGTATGTATTATCCTGGCAATCAAAATGGAGGTTACATTACCATGAAGGACAAGCCGGTCTGCATATCAAAAGAGGAGAAAAAGTAGACGGGGATGTATTAAGGCTATAATTAACCATTTTATAAATAAATACAGTACAATTCCCCTAGATTTTTTTCTTAACAGCTTTACAATCAAACCACGACATACCTGGCAATGATTTCATATTTGTGAAAGATTATCGAATGCTTTTTCCTCTCTATACTGAACGAAGATACCGAGAAATTAAATTAAACCCTATTAACCGTGAAACTTATTAACATATACTTTTCGTTAGATAAGAGAGTGACGACATATTATCCACTCGAGGTGAAAGAGTGTTCCGGCGTAGACAGACTTAAGAGAAAATCACCTGTCTTTGTCGGGAGAATGTAAAGGTTTCTTCTCTAATAAAAGATTTGCCTCTGGCAAATGATTGTACTAAAGTGCAATGGTTGTATAATCTCTGTTTTTTTAAAGCCTCTACCCCAGTTTTTTTATTGGCAGTTTTCTATTTTTCTGAGTAATGGATTCACTAGACCTTATGAAACCTTGTTGAAATGCATGTGATGTTTGAAATGAAGCTTTTAAACAATTTAACATTAAGATTATACTTGCTCTCCAAAAAGGGTCTGAGGGAGAGCAAAAAAAAAAACCCCCAAAACCTGTGAATGCCCCTGTTGCATAGGCATGGCCCTTCACCAAGAGATGTCACATTTGTAAGTGCATTTATTGCTAGGTGATACTTGAAATGATTATCTTTCACGTCAGAGCTCTAAATGTCTTGAGAAACAAGAATCCAAAGCAACACCATGGAAATCTCCTCTAAATAAACACCTTGCTTCAAGATGGCAGTCCAGTCCCCTCAGAGATATTGGTCTTGGAAATATCTCCAAACCCATGATCACAGAAAGCCTCATAAATGTGCTTGCTAGAGCACAGCCAGTTGAGAGTTCACAAAGCTCCTGGTCTGATCCAGCCCATTTTAAAATGTACAGTACATCTTTCTTTTGCAAGCTCTTTCCTCACACCAAATTTGGTTCTGTTCTGTTTAATTTTTGGAGAATTATCCCGCTGGATGGACAAAAGCCTCAGCCCCTTTCCCAACACTTTGTTTCAGAAACAGTGAATTTGATAATGTTTTTGGTAGTATATTCATTCTAAGTACATGCTACGTCAGGGGTCTTCAGACTTGGCCCTTTTATGACTTGTGGACTTCAACTCCCAGAATTCCTCAGCCAGTGTGCCTGGCTGAGGAATTCTGGGAGTTGAAGTCCACAAGTCATAAAAGGGCCAAGTTTGAAGACCCCTGTGCTATGTGGTCCAGATACAGTTGTTTCTGAAGTTCTCCAGTGATTAAGGAATCTGGAGAATTATTATATCTTCTAAGCCAGCAATGCTTTTTATCTAAAGTTGAAATAAGTTGAGGAAATTGATAATATTTATGTTGCTGTTGATATAATGAGCTTGAATGTTGATTGATTTCGGTAAATTGATGGAGGCTTTCACTAAACAATTTTAAATTAATTTTGTATGATCTTAATGTAAGATTAATACAAGAAAATGTTTTGCTTCATATTGAATGGAGGCCTCAAATAACAAGAGCTGACTCCAACCATTACATAGTTGGAGAAATAATACAGAAATTGAAACATTAACATTAGGCTAGGACCAATCAGAAGTCTCTATTCTTCCCCATCCTATCCTGAAATCCATATAAACGTAGAAAAATAAAGATAATAAATGAAATAAAATAAATGAAATACAAATAAACCTTTACAAATAAAATTAACCTAAACGATTCCTGTAAATCAGTCCCCTTTGGAATTGTTCCATGGAAATATCTCTTCTTGTGATGACTAAGGAGGCTGATGTAATCCTGGGAAGATAACCCCTTTGCATGGCGGCAGCTGGAGTATATGTATGTATGTATGTATGTATGTGTATGTGCATGTGTATGTGTGTGTGTGTATATATATATATATATATATATATATATATATATATATATATATATATGGATAGATAGATAGATAGATAGATAGATAGATAGATAGATAGATAGATAGATAGATAGATAGTCTTTAATAACATTAAAAACAAGAATCCCGGGTATACACATATCGTGGCAGTAATAAAAGTATCCGAACACCAGGATAAAAATTTTAAACCAAAGCTATTTAATCTACAAAAAGTACTAAGCTTTCGTTGGCCAAACTACCGACATCGTCAGAGTGTAAAAACGCCAGATCCAGGAGTTGGTTTATATAACTGGCCATCTCTGCACTCTAACCCTTGAATGGGAGAAATTCTGGGAGTTGAAATCCACAAGTCTTAAAGTTGCCAAGTTTGAAGACCCCTGCCTTATAACAATGCAAATTATAATGTTATTAAGATCCTACAATGTCTACATTTAAGGCTGATTTAAAAAAAGACCATTTGAGATTATTATGAAAGTGACATTTTTGGAGGGTTTGGCAATCACTGTCTTGGAGAAAGGAACATATGGAAAAAGAAAGTATGTTCTTCTTCTTCTAATACTTACTTTAAAATTGCTTCCCAGTGCTATATCTTCCTCTCTAATGTTGTTTTCAGGAATTGGGGCTCTTTTATTTTACAGTAATATGTGTTTTAGCCCACTGTTATGGATATTGAGGCGTATGCAGCTGATATGCTCAAAGAAGTAAATGCATTTCCAAGCATGCTATTTCCATATTGCTTTGAAATGAAAGGAGAAATTGTAATACAGAATATCTGTTTTAGGGTAATTATTGATTGCCTAGTTCAAAAGACTTATGATTATATGTTATATAATATTTAATTAAGTTATTTATATGTGTAACTCTTGCATCGTTGTTGAAAAGTAATTAAATAATTTAGGCTGAAATTCGAAATTCTAATCCCACTGGAAGCTCTTTGAAATTTTCAGGATAACTACGTAAATGTATATATGTCCATTTGTATGACCACCCACTCACTAATCCACTCTGGGTGTCTAACCAAGATTAAAAATAATCAAAATAGAACAGAAAATGATACAATAATGAAAAACATAACAAAATAAAACACTTTGTTAGCGGTGTCCAAGTTTAAGACTTGTGGACTTCAACACCCAGAATTCCCCAACCAGCCACGCATGGAGTTGAAGAGCACAAGTTAAAGTTGCCAGGGTTAGATAATCATGTACTGAGGAACAGGCACACAACTCAAATGTGACTGAACACAAAGACTCTATAGTATATTGTTTGAAAAGGAGTCGTCTTCCAAATAGGACTGCAACCTATAGGAGACATGGATTTAGTGACATGGATTCTTCACTGTCTCTTCACCTCCTGGCTGCAGCAGGGTGTAAGGTGTAGATCAGGGGTCTTCAAACCTAAGGAACAAATATTTGTTTAATAGTAGAATATAACCTTCATTTTTTTCTGCTCCACCTATTATGAAAATGCTACAAGTAGTCCCTGAGTTACAACCATTGAGCTTGGCAATTATGATGGTGAGTTGTGATAGTCATAAAGGGGTCACTACAGATCTGGACCCAATTTTACAACCTTTTTCATGGTGATCATTAAATAAACCTGCAGGTGTTTTTGCCAGAAATTGGAAGTAAGTACTGGTTTTCGGCAAAACTGTAGTAATTCAGTCACATGACCCCAGGGCGATGCAAACGGCCGTACCTGCAGGCCAATTGCCCATTGCCCAAAATGCAGTCATGTGACCTTGGGGCGGGGTGTTGACATTAGAACTTTGAAATTGAATTGTAAGTAGCTTTGAGGAGCTCCATCGTGACCTTAGTTTTAAGCAATTGGTTGTAAGTTGATGACTTCGTGTACAGGAATCCCATATTGTCAGTTTAAATCAGGAATAAAGACACTCTCGATCCTCCAGATATTGCTGAATTATAATTCCCAGGAACCCTCTCCATTAGTCATTCTGGCTGGAGCTGTTGTGAATGGCACTTCAACAATATTGTGAGTGGTGTGGGCAGAGATGCAGCTACCCTGCCCCTCTTCTAAATAAATCATTGAATTTCTGAAACTATCAGAAAGCCTTAGCGATGAAGACCAATTCAGAATACTTGGTCAAAGACAAGCAGGCATCCCATTTGTGTTAGGTGTTTAAAAACAAAAATAGAATGGGAAAGAATTCCTGAATTCAGTTTTAACACATAATTCTTGGCTCCTAACATTTTTAGCATATCAATTTGCTTAGAAATGGATTTAATTATAATAACTATGGGGCATTCATAATCTTTTATTCTGTTTCACAAATCAGAGGATAAAAATGAGATCAGAACAGGGACAACATCCTGGGAGAGACTGTTTTAAGAATGCATTTATTCTTCATCAGCAGATACCAGGTTCATACACCATACAATATTTGTACATCTTGTGCTATAAATCCCATCACAGAAAGTTTATTAAAAATAAAATACGCACAAATATCATCACTTAGGTTTTAGAATGCTCTTGACAGCTTGGGAAATGGCCTGTAAATACTCAGTGAAATTAAAAAAAAAATGAAGTTTAAATTGTTAAAAACACAAAACCCCTTCTACAAATGATAGGCAGTAGTCCAATTTAGCTTGTACATCTAGCTTGTTCAAGGAAAAAAAAAATCTACATGGATCTTAGTTATCTGCCTAAATTGTTTCTAGCAAAGAATTTGTGTTCAGTGTATATTTTAGTAGGCCTGAATGTCCATGTAAGCTAATGGGATGAAATAATGGAGACATGAATTTTAGCTAATACAATAATTAAAGCTAAATTAATCAACTTTATTTTAGTTATTGTGGTGACTCAAAGTTAACAGAAACAAATTGGATTTGATTATAGGTTGGCTTCACAGCTGCTTGGTGTCAGACAGAGATACATACCAACAGCATGGAAGGGTGAAAGGAAGATATTGATGGCATCTCTGAGGGACAATAGTTTCTATAAGTATTGGATGCAGACATTCCCCCTCCCTTGCTTGCTAAGCCATGTTTCTATTCCCCAAGCTACTCATTTGTACATGTTACGAATTGTACCATTTTGCCCAATGGTAAAGAGAGAATAGTTGGCTCATACAGGTTATTTTAAAAGAAAAAAAGATGAAGGCAGATAATATAAATACCTAAATAGAGAATGCACTGCAAGAGATAGGAGTAAAATCAGGGGCAGCGAAACAATGGCAGTAAAAGACAGCTGAACTTTGTGGTAAAGTCAAAATAAAACATGAAAGTTCTAAAAAGTTAAGAAATGTTTTAAATGAGTGGCAAAATTAAAGTCTCTGCGAGTCTAAACATATAAGCGTTGCTCTCTGAAAGATCTTGGGTCCTGGTAGACAGCATTATTTCAGACATTTGTTCTCTAATTTTACTTTGGTACACAATACAGTTGTTTCCTACTTATTTTCCTCTGTGTGTATCCCTTGTCCCTGCTAATCATCATCATCATCATCATCATCATCATCATCATCATCATCATCATCATCATCCTAACCATTGTCTATCCCAGGGTAGGCAACCTTGGCTCTTTTATGACTCGTGGACTTCAACTCCCAGAATTCCTCAGCCAACGTGCCTGGCTGAGGAATTCTGGGAGTTGAAGTCCACAAGTCATAAAAGAGCCAAGGTTGCCTACCCCTGGTCTATCCACTGCAGGGTGAAGGCCTCTTCCACATGTTTCCAATCTGAACTTTCTTTTGCCAATTGGACCCACAATACTTGCTGATGTCATTGATCCGTCTTGTTTTAGGTCTCTTTCATGGATGCTTTTGATTAAGTGGGATCCATTCTATGACTGCCTTGGTCTGCCTGCCATCAATTCTTCTTATCATGTGACCAGCCCCATTTCCATTTCAATTCTTTGACTTTCTTGATGATATCGTATACTTTCGTTTGTCCCTTCTAATACCTTCTCTAAAGTTGATACTGTGTAATACTTTACATTAAATAATGCCAAGTTTAGATTGTTGTGGGTTTTACAACTTTATTCAGCTTTCAGGTTCTGGCTATGTGCTTGGTATTCCATCCCTCTTTTCTGTGATTCTACTGTTCCTGTGGCCACAAACTACTCCAATTCATGGTAATTTGTTCCTTCCAAGGTCATGTTGTCATATTTGGAAAGATAACTAAGTGCTATTACAGCATTATTGCTGTGCTTCTTCCATCTTGGCCTGCTGGTTTTTGCTCTCCTGGTCTGCTCTGCCTATTCTGTGATGTCTTAGGGCAGAGGTGGGCAACTGTGGCCCCTTTATGACTTGTGGACTTCAACTCCCAGAATTCCTGAGCCACCATGATTGCCCACCCTGTCTTAGTGTGTGGATAATCCACATCCAACCATCAATTGCCAATTGGAAATCATGCATGTGTGCATGGTACATACAAATGGCTTCTAGGTATTAAGAATAGCTATGGAACTAGATAGATGTGGGGTGTGTGTGTGTGTGTGTGTGTGTGTGTGTGTGTAATGGAGGGAACATTTGTGATCTGTGATGTCCTTTCTCATTAGTCCCCTATACAAGTCTGTAGTGAGATACTTGAAATTTTCTCCATGACATTTTCTGGAAAATACTTTTAGGAAAACATTTCTAGGATTATACCATAAAGTTTACTTTCCTTAATGTTAATTGAAGAAATGTTTGAAATTGTTTCTATAAAGTGAGGGCAAAGAAAATCTTGTTTTTCAAGGGCATTGCTTTCAATTTGCCTGGCTTTTTCAATGATATATCTTACCTTATCGGGTAATACGAGCATTATATTTACAGTCAATGTACTTTGCAATAAAATGACAAACCAAATGAGATTTTAGTTTAATAGCTCTGTATTTATTTGATGGCATCTTTTTTTTGAACTGTTCTCATGGACTAGCTGAAAATGGAAAGTACAGTACAGTCAAATACTTTATAAATTCATTGGATAAAAAAGTCTCAGGTATATTACATTAAAAATTCAGTTCCTTGTTTTGGGACTGAATTAGGTCTCATACCAATTATTATATTCATTGTAAGTAAGTTTAATTTGATACAAATAATATTGTGAAGAAATAAATTTAGGCTTATACAGTGTCTAAACATAGAAACATAAAAAGGATACACCAAATGTGTGTGTACGTGTGTGTGTGTGTGTGCGTTCATATATCCAGTATTAAAAATTATACATGTATGAATACATATGCAAGCACACACAAATGTTGAATTTTAAATCATCAAACAGAATACCAGTCAACTTAATAATAATAATAATGATAATGATAATAATAATAATAAAGTTGGAAGGGACCTTGGAGGTCATCGAGTCCAACCCCCTGCTCAGGCAGGAAACCCTACACCATTTCAGACAAATGGCTGTCCAGTCTCTTCTTAAAAACTTCCAGTGTTGGAGCATTCACCACTTCTGGAGGCAGGTTGTTCCATTGGTTAATTGTTCTAACTGTCAGAAAGTTTCTCCTTAGTTCTAAGTTGCTAAGTTTTATTGTTTAAACATGACCAATTTGTTATAGCATCTAACAAAACAGAATTTATTTAAAATTAAACTGTTACAGCTTCTATCAACTTTATGTGTTCAGAAGTAGAAAATGGTAGTCATTGTAGTGTTTGTAGAAATATACATTAAATGTATTCAGAATTTGCTACCTTTATTGCAGTAATTGACCAATTGGATTAAGGGCAAATATTAAAGTGAAGAATTTTGCAACAAGTTCTTCAAATCATTCTTATAAATTTAAGATTTGAACCTGTCAACCTGTTCATTTACATTATGTAATATAAATCACACAGCAAGACCTATTGCTGCGTTTAAATGTAATTCTTTGATCAGAACCTCTGAATCAGGCTAAAATTATTTTTGAGCAGCATGGAATCTGTCACCTGCTCAGAATTAATCTCTAAGCTGCATCTGCCGACATCTAGTGATTTTACCTACTGGTGCAAGTTGCTTTCTGAGCAGGAATCAGAAAATGTCAACAGGATTACGATTGGCCTTTTAATCGTGCGTTTAGAATATTGTTACATGAAGTCTAAAGCACAAATGAAGGCCGAGTTGGAGAAATACATGTGATTTGGAAGTCCCAACTATGATGTCGGGATTTCATACGAATGTAATGAAAACAGAGAAGCACATAATGATTGGTAGCAAGCATCAATCGGGCCAATGAAAAAGAGATGTTTTATATGCAATCTGTGAATACTATGACTTTTTCAAGTTATTTATCAGGCAACCTGGTTTTGCACCAGACCATAGTATGAATTGCACAAGATAGCTATATCCAACTGTAGACCAAAACTTTAGGAAATTTGCAGCATTCTTAAGAAAAACATATACCCTGTCATGTAAAACTGATATTTCAGTCAGTTCGAATTTTGGTGGTGGGGATACTTTCTGAGTCAGTGTTGACTCCTGGTGACTGCCTGGACTGATCCCTGCAGTTTTCTTGGCAGATTCCAGAAGTGATTTGCCATTGCCTTCTTCCTAGGGCTGGGAGAGAGGGACTGGCCCAAGGTCACCTAGCTGGCTTTGCTCCCAGTTTCTAGCCCAGGGCTTTTCAACCTTTTCACCCATTGTACCACTTTTAGGATATGGCAATATCCGAGTACCACCAGTCGCCTAGTAAGGTGTCAAAAACTTGATGACCCCCCCCAAAAAAGGGAAAAAAGTGATAAGTACAGGTAGTCCTCGACTTACAACAGTTCACTTAGTGACTATTCGAAGTTACAATGGCACTGAAAAAAGTGCCCCCCAAGCCACAGCTGAGCAAGACACCTGCCTGCCCACCCAGCGGCGCTCTTCCTCCTGTCCGAGGTTTTCATTGTTGTGAGCATTTCTGTTGAGGATTGGCAGCGGGGGTGGGGTGGGGGGTGTTTGGTTTTTATTCCCCCCATCTGCTGGGTGGTTGCAGCAGGCTTTGGTCACTTCACATGACCCTGGGACACTGTGACCGTCATAAATATGAATCAGTTGCCAAGCATCTGAATGTAAATTACAAGACCCTGGAGATGCTGCAACATTCCAGCTGATGGGGGTTCTTCTGGGCTGAGCAGAAGCGCCAGGATCAGCACCGAGCTCCAGCTGGAGCCTGGTGCTGATCCTGGTGCTTCCGCTGAGCCCTGACAGCCCTGCAGCTCCAGCCATCTCTCGCTCAGGCTTGTGCGGTGCTGCCACTGGTTCAGCTCATTCCCCTCCCCCGCTACCACTTTTCTAAGATGGTCGCATACCACCTGCCAGGTGCCAATGTACCACAGGTGGTACCCGTACCACTGGTTGAAAAGCCTTGTTCTAGTCCACTATACCAGGGTCCCCAACCTTGGCAACTTTAAGACCTGTGGACTTCAACTCCCAGAATTCCCCAGCCAGCATGGCTGGCTGGGGAATTCTGGGAGTTTAAGTCCACAAGTCTTAAAATTCCCAAGGTTGGGGGCCCCTGCACTATACTAAACTGGCTCTCTTACTTTGAGTATAGAATGTGCCAATTAGTTGGATTTTGACATTTCCCAGCAAATCAGAATTCTTGGTCATGACAGTGAGCATCATGATGGCCAACATTCCCCGAAGAATCTCCACTGCATCCCTTCAGCACCAAATACATATGCAAAAAAATAATATAATACATATCATGTGGAATCTCTGGGAAGAAAATTAATTTAATTTAATTAATGGCCAATCTGTCCTTTTGCATTATGTATTTGTTTATTGAAATAGTCCTGTTTCATCTTCGACCTTTAAAGAGGTAATTCCAAATTAAAATTTATTGCAGATTACTTTATACATAGAAAAATAATAGAAATCAAACATAGTAAATGGGGGAAAAGAGCTGCATTCATCCAATAACTAAATTAAATTCTAAGTTTGGCAAAATGAAAAAGTGAAATGTATACTTGGGCCAAGGAAATCCATATGTGGATGGATGCAACTCCATAGTCCTTGAAAGTAATAGGCAACAAACTGTGCTTTAAAGTTATCCAAATCCCAATTAATGGATACATAATACACATAATAACAGCATTTGGATTATGCCCAGACACAGAGTGATCATCAGTAATGGCTGAATAGCATTAGGATCATATTTTGGTTATATATTTACATGAGCTGATACCTAACACTTTTCCAAATTATCCTATCTAGACATAAAGAAATCTAATTAGTAGAAATACAGTTTAGATGGGATTGAGGCTTGTGTTATAGTGTCCAGGTCTTTTTTTGGGGGGGGGGAAAGGAATTTAACTCCCCTTGACTGCCTTCTGAGTATACAATTAGGATATTAATCAAAACGAAAATAGTGGGTAAGACATGTGGACAGTAACAAGGCTTTGCTGGCCACAACTGAGTCCTGATAATTTAGAGACCTGACATTAGCCCTTGGCAGTTGTCAAGAATAGTCATCAATGGCTGCTGTGAATTGACTGAAAGGACACCAGAGAACATTTTGCCAGCCTTATACCTTTCCCCATATAAAAGAACTGCCAAGACTAGTATCTCAAATCATAGATGGGTTTCCAGTGGTGGGATTCAAATACCTGAACAACCGGTTGTCTTATTGGATGCAGGCTTGGGCCTCTGAGACCTAGAACAGACTTCTAGAAGTGGCATCCATGCACTTCCGCTGGGCTGTTCTAGGCCTGGGAGGCCTCCTCCAGGCCTCCCAAGCCTAGAATGGATTTCCGGGAGTGGCATCCACGTACTTCCGGTGGGCTGTTCTAGGCCTGGGATGCCTTCTCCAGACCTTCTCCATTCAGCCGGTTCTCCAAACTCAGCAAAATTTAGCTACTGGTTCTGCCGAACTGGTGCGAACCGGCTGAATTCCACCACTGTGGGTTTCCTTATAGACCAATACCATCATTGCCTTTTCAGGAATGCAGCTCAATTTGTTATCCTACATCCCATCTTATGTTGGGTTTCATCTTACCATTGGAGGGAAGATAAAATACTCCTTGACGTGAGCGAAGCTAAAAGGATCACACACTGGTCTTCCAGTGAAACGGTTCTTAGTCTTCTCACATTTGTTGTAATGCCTTGCTGTGACGGTACAATTCCTTGCTGAATTCATTGCTGTGACTGGTGCTGGCTTTAATGTTACCTGCAGAGATAAGGGAGAAATGTCTATTGATTTCCTGGCTGTTCAGATCTCAAGAACTGCCCTTTTTGTGATTTAGAAAAAACAAACAAACAAAACAACCAAACCCCTGTAGCATTCATCAAATAAATGGACATGGAAACAGCTCTGATTAAACTTTTGGAAGGGAAATGGATTTTTTGAGCAGAAAGTATGAATGTCCCCCATAAGTGAAAGATATTCTGGATTTATTAAAATAAACGTGACATCATTTGCAAAATTCAACTCAGGTTATCAGTGGACTTAAAATGAACTTACTATGTGTGAATTTCGCTCATAGTTATGAAATCTTTGAAAAGATTAAAAAGATCTTAGCTAGATCAAACCAAGAGAGGAAGATGTTTCTGGAAAGTTCCTTGGAGGACTTGAAAGAAATAGATCTCTCCAGACAACTGGAAATGAATGACAAATTCTGGTTTTGAACTATCATACTATTAATCAATTTATTAACCACTGATTTCCTCACCCATTTGGTGGCCACCAATTCCTAAATTATTAGAAGTTTCATTATATGAAAAATTGCTTTCGTCTGTTTATTCCGAATATCCAATCTACATTTTTTTAAAAATAGCCTTATTATGGAAGCCAAATAACTTAATAATTATTTATCAAATAAATAATATTTCAATTTCCATATTTTTCTTCCTTAAAATAGATTATTTCAAGAATACATGCCTACGTATACCTTAAATAAATTAACAATATTTTTCAGAGCCTAATTTGAAACAGTAGTGGAATAAATAAGTAAATAAAAAGTAAAGCCTTGCAGAATAAATATGCTTGACATTGTCTCCACAAGAAAAATGAATGATGCTATGCCCAACGTTTGACAGGAGAAGGAATGGAAGCCTTGGGATAAAAGTGAAAGTGAAAAGCCTGCCATTCACATTTTAATGCAACTTTTATTTTAGTTTTCTACTGCAGTGGTAAGCAAGGAACAGTTAAATATACAGTATTGTGGCGAGCAATTCCCATGTACTCTTTATTTTTCAAACATATACAAAAGTATATGGAATTAAGCAAATTTTACTTGTACCACATTGCACTATAAACAATCTAAATTAGCACACTCATCACAAAAAAAATGATGCAACACTGGTTGAGATATGCCTTTGTGTATGATATTGTTTGCAGCATTATTATTTTGTAAGCTTTGGAAAATACTTTCAGAAATCCCTTAGTCATTTTTCCTAGAAGTACTGCGAAAATGCAAATTTATCTGATGTTTAGCCACCTGTAATGCCGGTTAATTTTTTTTCTTTGTTCTGGCAGATGGTGACTTCCAGAACACAGCAATGACATCAAAATGACAGGTTCATGATGGTGCCATCACAGAAATACTGTCATGATGTGTTTGTGTCCTTATGTTTGACACAGAAACATAACTCATGCCATTTGTGTGATAATATCATCATTTATTGTGGTCATTTGCCCTTGATGCCTGCTCATTGGGAGAGCAACTGATTGTTGTCTTCTATATTTAAATCAGTGGTTCTCAACCTGTGGGTCGGGACCCCATTTGGGGTCGATCGACCATTTCACGGGGGTCGCCAAGCAAGGCTGTCTGCCATTTTTTTTTGTCCGCCATTTTTTTGTCCGCCATTTTTTTCCCCTTTTCCGGTGGGTGCCTTACCTCCCTTGGGCTGGGCCAGCTGGTGGTCGGCCTGCTCCATCTCTGCTGCTTGCCAGCTACGCCTCGGCCGGCGCAGGGGGCGGAACCACGCATGCGTTCCCGGGCAGGGAAAGTCCTCAACTTACGACTGGTTGGGTAGTCCTCGACTTATGACCGGTTTAGTCCTCGACTTACGACCGGTTTATTCCTCGACTTACGGCCGGTTTATTCCTCGACTTACGTCCGGTTGGGGTCGTGGCATTAAAAAGGTTGAGAACCACTGATTTAAATGGTATTAACCAGGAGTCCCCAACTCCCGGTCCATGGACCAATAACAGGCTGCGGCATGCCAGCAACCAGTCCGCACAAACAAGCAAAGCCTCCTCCGTGGGATGTAGGCAGCACACAAAACCATGTACCCTCCGGTCCGTGGAAAAATCTCTCTCCATGGAACTGGTCCCTGGTGCCCCAAAAGTTGGGGACCTCTGGTATTAACTATTGAAGCATATAATGGCTCTATCCTTTCTGCAGGAGAATGTCTAATTGATTGGCTGATTATGTGCCATCAAGTCAATGCTTCTCTTAGCAACCATATAAATAAATTTTCTCCAGGATGATCTGTCCCTACTGCGTCCTTCATGTCTTCCAGTGGGTGCATCCATCACCACTATAATTGAATCCATCCACCTTGCTGTTGGTCATCCTTTTTTTCTTTTCCTTCTACCTTTCTCTATATTGTAGATGTCTCCAGAATCTAGGTATTTGTGTACTGTGTTTATTTTATGCTTTAATTTGAGTCATTTGTGCCTTAAGTTTTGTTTGTCAATTTTTTTTCAGTGATCCATTTGTTTGTTTTCTTGGTTATCCATGGTATCCTCAGGAGTGTCTCCAGCACCAAAGTTCAGAAGTGTCAACACACTTTCACTCTTGCGTCTTCAAAGTCCAATTTTGCTTCCATAGAATGTCATGGGGGAAATCATTGCCTGCACAATTCTTTGTAGGTATAGACATGTCCTAATATCTGCAGATATTTTCCAAGATCTTCTTGTCTACTCTGTTTAATATTAGCCTGTGGTATATTTCTTGGCCAATCTATTAAGGCTGATTTAAACTCCAAATAACTTAGTCTTGGCCCTAATATTAGGTAAAATGAGATCGCAGCCACTTTAAGCACTGAACTGTCTATCATTTTTAATTGCTATCCCAGACCTTGAATGGAAGTCATTTGTCTTCTTTTTAAAAAGAGACTTTGAGGAGATAGTAAATTTTCTTGGCATATGCATGAATCAAGTTTTTAAATCTCCAAACCTCTCACTGCTATCTTAACAAAAGCACATTTTACAAATCGTGCACAGTTCACACACAGGACATATTTCTCAAATTTTATATGACATGCAATTTATTTCCCATGCTGAGGAAAGTGATCATAATTAGGCAATTAGGTCTGTTTTCTTTCAGACTCTGCTGCTCCCCATCAACTTTCTAGTTTATGAATCGGAAATGCAAGTTGAAATCCTTGGTCTGAAATTTGTGCTACTTTTTCTTTTGCGTGATCTATGCCAGCTTTCACCTACAGAATTGCAGTCTCCTACAATAGTCATAGTACAAGCTTTTACCATTGTTCTCTAGCTTTTTTTTATTAAAAAAAAAAATTCTAAATACCTTTTCCTAATGCCTATCAAAATTGCAGTTATGAGGCGCATCTTCATTGTATTAAATTGGCCTTCTAGTTACATTCAGGAATGACATGAACTTTTATATATGGTATATAACAGGGTTTTTACAGTCCATATTTTGTTATGTAAGTTATTGTCTGCATTCACCGTGCTCCCTGATCTCAATGTTGAATTTGTACAATTGCACTGTAATCATTTCTAGCCTCTCCATATAAATAAGGTATTCCAAAACGCACAAACTATTGAAAAGGTACCTCAGGGCAGGGCTGTAAAATAGATGGGTTGCAGAATGGTAGAATCCAGTTTTATCAGTGTAATACAATAAATTATCAGAAAATATAAATTCACAATAAATACTACTTTCTGAGGTGACTCTCACTCAGATATATAATTAAGTAACACACAATGAGAAGTATTTGTTTACTTATGTGTCCTATTGTAAAGTAATAGAAATGAAGATTTTCTTTTTCCTTTTAGAGTTGTAGAATATGACTTTCTTAATACTGCCAATTGTATTCTGCCTCCGAGAAATGGTAAAAGCATTTTCTCAGCTCAGCACGGTTGCATTTGAAAACTTTAAATGAAATATGTCCTTCTTTCAGTTTGTAGTTCATTTCTTGATAACTAACTTCAGAAGAAAAATAAAACTATTTATAAGGGGTAGTGTCTATTATACCTTAAATCATTTTTCTCTCTCAAGAGTATATTGCTATATGGCCACCCAGTTTATGTCTCTAAAACTTCATCACATTTTCTCATTTTTATCCCCTCTAGAAACATCATCAGTTTTGATATCTATAAAACAAGTCTTATTTATATTAAGATGACAAATTAAGATCTTACAGAATCTAGGCAGGAGGAAGCAAATTTAATAAAATGGATAATCCTTGTCTAGATATAGCCATCTGAAGTGTTTTTCTTCATTCGTTCTATATATTTCATTTGGAAGGATGAACATTAGGTGCTTTTTTCACTCTGGACCCAAACATCTTCCAAATGTGATTGTCAACGTTGTGACAATGGATGTCAACGCTCTGACAACTGAGAATCAGCAGCCATTTTACCTTTGCTTTTAGAGGGCCTTTTTATTGTTTTGAAGTTTAGATGTAGAAGGGGGGGGGAATGGAGTAAATGCTTGAGGGTTTAGTTAGCCATAACAACTGCAGCTGTGTGGGAACTCAAGGGCATTACTTGATAAAGTTTTGGCGGGCTGAGGAGCTGGGAAGGAAAGCCTGCGTTTTGTGTTAATTGGAGAATGTGATTTCTGACAGCTTCTTTGGGGTGGGAATTGCAACTTGTTACTTTGTATCATGGGGGAGGGAATTTCAGTCTTGGGTTCAACTATGTAAGTGCCCATACTTTGTTTCCTAATAAAATGTTCTTTAAGGAAGAATTCTTGCCTTGAAGTTCTTTTACTTGTTTCATCTATCAGAACCATGACAGTGATGTTTTGTAAATTTTCAGGATTGGCTTAATAATGATGCTGGGGATCTGAATCAGAAAGGGAATCCAGAGCTGTCTGTAGTGAAACAAGTAGAAATGTGCTGATCATAGCCATAGGGTGACTATTTCATTAAACTTCTGAAAGATAGTTTGATCTCTTTTTTCATTACATGAAAGGGAATTGTGGGAGGTGATGAACCACTCTGTGGATAATACTGCAAAGAATCCAATGTCAGGGGGGAAATGAAAATTAGTCTGTTTATTCTGAACTGCAGCTGAAGAGGAGTAGTACTTTGCATATAGAGAATATTTGTAATCAAAATGATTACAAACAAAACATCATTGAACCATTCGACCATCTCATTATACCGGCTATTACCATAGGGGGTTTCTTTGGATAGGTACGTGAATGGCCTCAGACCTGATATGCTTTTTGTCTGATGTTGCACTATGCATTGGACACCCTGATAGATAGATAGATAGATAGATAGATAGATAGATAGATAGATAGATAGATAGATAGATAGATAGATAGATAGATAGATAGATATAGACAGACAAGAGAGAGAGAGAGAGAGAGAGAGAGAGAGAGAGAGACAGACAGACAGACAGACAGACAGACAGACAGACAAGAGAGAGCTGATTTCCATGCTATTATCTTTGGAAGTATTTGGACCTGTTTGGGTCACAATTTTTTGCTTTGGTACTAGCTTTAATTTTACATTTTTTAAAAAATCAGAAAGATCTGTTTGCAAGAGCTTTTGCAGAGAAAAGTTAAAAAAAATTCAATGTGCATAAAAAAAGCCAGAATTTTGATCACCTGGTCACAATCTTTACTACAGAAGGGAAGAATGGAAAAAAAGTGTGCTACATTAAAAACTGTAAGGGATTTTTGCATGCGAAACTTCCAACTACATTCCAATTCAATTATACTCATCATGGAGTGCAACAATAGCATGCACTTATGTCATATGAAGATGGAGACCATATGATTACTAAATGTTAATTTAGATGATTGGTGATCAACAATGATCTGCTAAAGGATCCAATGTAAAAAACAATAAATGTCCTAAGCCAGGATATCTATGAGGTGGAAGGGTTCAGTGGCTATCCAAATGTCAACAGTGACTATAAACCATTTATAGCAGTGTTTCTCAACTTTGGCAACTTGAACATGTGTGGAATTCAACTGTCAGAATTCCACAGCCAGTTGGAGAATTCTGGGAGTTGAAGTCCACCCATCTTAAATTGACCAAGGCTGAGAAACATTAATTTACAGTATATTATTCAGTTCTATCAGTTTATTGCTTTGCTTTTTAAAAGGCACAAACAATGAGAATTATTTTTTGTGCTAATTGTAATGCTGCTTAAGCAAATCCAGGGAGATTCACAAATGTCAGTTATTGTATTGTTGAGATTTGATCTTCTTTATCATATACAGTATATCAGCAACCATTAATCTTAGCATCTATATTTCTGTCTGATTTCCTTATCATCTAGTAAAAGAACACCAGTTGTGAAACACATGCTTCATTGGCATCATGTAAACACTAGGTCCACTAGCATTGTTATAATCCCTCTGCAATTTAGGGAAATTCTTCTTCTTTTATCTGGCACAGGGCAAAATTTTACACTTACCAAACTTGGCAGTGCTCCTTCTATTCTCAGAGGAATTCTGCCTGGGAATAGCTCCAGGTTTTCAAATAAATGCCCCTAACTGTTAACTTTCCCAAGATGCTGCCTTCTCTCCAAATGAGATAAAATATAACCTAAAGTTATCTATTATTCCTTTTTAAAGTAGACACTATACAATCAAAGTGGATAGATGATTTTTTTGCCTCCTGGATCACAGAGTAATGACAAAGGACAGCAGGCATCTTGAATAGGAATGAGCACGGTTTTATTTAAAATTTTCCTTCCTGGCAATTCTTCATCTAGAACCAGAGATGAATCAGGTACATCAGACAGGCTTCAGAAAAGTGGGTTATTATGTTTGATGCCACACGGGTCTGGATCCACATTCAGTATATTGTCCCCAAAGCTCCTGGCTACATAACTGGAACCCAGTCCCAGAGTCTTGAGGCAAATATCAGAAACATACAAAAATAAATGTGCAGAAACATTCCTAAACCTTGGGAAAGGGAGAGCGCTGGGAAGAGAATCAGACTGGCATCCCTTTGACTTAATGAGATACAAAGGGGAGGGGAAGAAAATCACAATCAGACTTCAAGATTTTATTAATACATCCTATCTCAATAAAGCCTGGTTCTAGTTTCCTTGTGGAGTCTGGACTGATAGGCAGAAGGAGCAGGTTGTGAACAAGCTTCTTCATGAACAGGTCAAATCTTTACTTCATTTCATCAGATGATGGGGGTATTGAGCCCAGGGTGTGAAAACGCTTCCTGTTTTGTCCCATTCCAGGATTGTCCACCTGTTTACCTTACCTTGGATACACCCCACTACCCCCAATGCAAAGACAGGGTATAAGCAGAGTTGTGAGTGCGCCATCACAGGAGGTTTTCAAAACTGGACTGGACAACCATTTGACTGGGATGGTATAAGGCAGGGGTAGGCAATCTTGGCTCTTTTATGACTTGTGGACTTCAACTCCCAGAATTCCTGAGTCAGCATGGTTGACTCCAAACTTCTGGGAGTTGAAGTCCACAAGTCATAAAAGGGCCAAGGTTGCCTACCCCTGGTATAAGGTCTTCTGTCTTGAGCGGGGGTATTACTTGATTAACCTCTGAGGTCCCTCCCAGCCCTAGATTCTATGTCCCATGTTCTAAGAATACATGTTATATAAAGTTAAGAAGAAGAACAATAAATTAACTCATTGTGGCTGCACCATCACTGGAGTTTTTAAGAAGAAGCTGGACAGCCATTTGTCTGGAATGGTATAGGATCTCCTGCTTGTGCAGGGGGCTGGAGGTCCCTTCCAATTCTGTTACACAATTACCAAGGTCTTTTTCAAATCACATGTAGAGATAGCTGAGCAGGGATTTTACATTCCATACCAATTGAATAAAAAGATCCAAGCCAGCTTTGGATCCCTATAACTAACTTGAGAGTACACAAAGCCCAAACTCTTAGTTGATGCCAGACCTCCAGACTCATCTTTCATTTCCCAGTACAGGTAGTCCTCGACTTACAACAGTTCATTTAGTGATCATTCAAAGTTACAATGGCACTGAAAAAGTGAACTTATGACTGTTTTTTACACTTATGACCAATGCAGCATCTCCATGATCATGTGATCAAAATTCAGATGCTTGGCAACTGATTCACATTTATGACGGTTGTGGTGTCCCCAGGTCACATGATCCTCTTTTGCAACCTTCTGACAAACAAAGTCAATGGGGAAGCCAGATTAACACAACCGTGTTACTTAACAACTGCATTGATTCACTTAACAACTGTGGAAAGAAAGATTGTAAAATGGAACAAGTCTCACTTAACAACTGTCTTGCTTACCAACAGAAATTTGTGATCGTAATTCAAGAAGGGTTGAGTGCACCCTTTGCCTGCTGAGCAGTGGCAAATATTTGAGCAAAACTTGATATCCCTCTCACTCTGGAAAATCATGCTAGGATCATTGCTGGAGGAATTCAATACAAAACTAAAACAACCACACTAACCATGTATGCAGGGCAGAGTTTTACATTTCCCCCCCATGTTTTTGAAAGCCTATTTTAATATTTATCTTATCATCTATGACTTAGAGAAGAGCTGGAAAAATGGGTGGCATTCTCTGTGTAATTAGCTGGCTTTTAGGCAATATTCAGACATTATTACTCACTGTTTCCCTCTTGGAGTACAGGTGAGGCCTTTTTACAGCTTCAGTGTAGGAAAATCTACCTAGCAATTTGTAACAAAAAAAAATCCAACTGCTTTCAAGAATGAGTTTCCAATTACTGAGTTAGTCCTTGACAGGGCAACTACAATAATTTAAAGTTTATCTCTAGTTGACTGGCTGGACAGATAATAGAAAAATATAGAAAAACCAAAAGCTGTAGGTAGAAGACTCCAAGATCTATATTTCCTTTTTCTCCATCCACAGTTTGTTATAGTGATTCCATTTACTTCTCAGTTATTAATTAGGGGAGAAACTATTTTGTACACGTAACCTCTTTGACCTTTCAGATTTCCCTCTTCATGATATCCTGACATTATAAACCAATATTGCTAATAAATTATTTGCTGTTTTTCTAATTATTTTTAAAGTATTGTTCCAACTCAGAGTTTGTGCCATCCAAGATGTGACAAGAAAGGTCACTGACTTTGATTTTCCCTAGTTGACGTATATATTTTTTTTACCAGTGATGGGAAAGAAGGAAATAGACAAATGTTGGAATGGGCTGACAAATATTATGTACCAGCTAAATGTGCTAATCTTTAGTTTGTAAGATATTCAGAACCAACATGCTTGGGTTAATGCATGTTTATAGCCCTGTTTAGAAAGAAAGAAAGAAAGAAAGAAAGAAAGAAAGAGAGAGAGAGAGAGAGAGAGAGAGAGAGAGAGAG